>NW_027422770.1:0-45980 GCF_048934315.1 Petromyzon marinus
GACCGTCCGGACCATCCGGGACCGCCCGGGACCGCACAGGACCGCCCGGGACCGCCCGGACCGCCCGGGACCGCCCCGAACCGCCCGGGACCGCCCGGACCGCCCGGGACCGCCCCGGACCGCCCGGACCGCCCTGGACCGCCCGGGACCGCCCCGGACCGCCCGGGCGCGCCCGGACCGCCCGGGACTGACCGGGACCGCCCGGGACCGCCCCGGACCGCCCGGGACCGCCCGGGACCGCCCCGGACTGCCCGGGACCGCCCCAGACTGCCCGGGACCGCCCGGGACCGCCAGGGACCGCCCCGGACCGCCCGGGACCGCCCGGGACCGCCCCGGACCGCCACGGACCGCCCAGGACCGCCTGGGAACCGCCCGGGACCGCCCGGGACCGCCCGGGACCGCTCGGGACCGCCCGGGACCGCCCGGGACCGCCCCGGACCGCCCGGGACCGCCTGGACCGCCCGGGACCGCCCCGGACCGCCCGGGACCGCCCGCGACCGCCCGGGACCGCCCCGGACCGCCCGGGACTGCACGGGACCGCCCCGGACCGCCCGGGACCGCTCGGGACCGCCCGGGACCGCCCGGGAACGCCCTGGACCGCCCAGGACCGCCCGGGACCGCCCCGGACCGCCCGGGACCGCCCCGGACCGCCCTGGACTGCCCCGGACCGCCAGGACTGCCCGGGACCGCCCGGGACCGCCCCGGACCGCCCCGGACCGCCCGGGACCGCCCCGGACCGCCCGGGACCGCCCCGGACCGCCCGGGACCGCCCGGGACCGCCCGGGACCGCCCGGGATCGCCCCGGACCGCCCGGGACCGCCCGGGACCGCCAGGACCGCCGGGGACCACCCGGGACCGCCCCGGACCGCCCGGGACCGCCCCAGACCGCCCGGGACCGCCCCGGACCACCCGGGACTGCCCGGGACCACCCGGGACCGCCCGTGACCGCCCGGGAACGCCCGGGACCGCCTGGGACCGCCTGGGACCGCCCGGGACCGCCCTGGACCGCCCGGGACCGCCCTGGAACCTCTCGGGACCGCCCGGGACCGCCCGGGACCGCCCGGGACCGCCCGGGACCGCCCGGGACCGTCCGGACCGTCCGGGACCGCCCAGGACCGCACGGGACCGCCCGGGACCGCCCCGGACCGCCCGGGACCGCCCCGGACCGCCCGGGACCGGCCCGGACCGCCTGGGACCGCTCCGGACCGCCCAGGACCGCCCCGGACCGCCCGGGACCGCCCCGGACCGCCCGGGATCGCCCCAAACCGCCCGAGACCGTCCGGAACCGCCCGGGACCACCCGGGACCGCCCTGGAACGCCCGAGAACGCCCGGGACCGCCCGGGACCGCCCGGGAATGCCCGGGACCGCCGCGGACCGCCCGGGACCGCCCCGGACCGCCCTGGACCGCTCCGGACCGCCCCGGCCCGCCCCGGACCGCCCGGGACCGCCGCGGACCGCCCGGGACCGCCCCGGACCGCCCGGGACCGCCCCAGACCGCCCGGGACCACCCAGGACCGCCCGGGACCGCCCCGGACCGCCCGGGACCGCCCGGGACCGCCCGGGACCGCCCCGGACCGCCACGGACCGCCCGGAACCGCCCGGGACCGCCTGGGACCGCCCGGGACCGCCCGGGACCGCCCGGGACCGCCCGGGTCCGCCCGGGACCGCCGCGGACCACCCGGGACCGCCCGGGACCGCCCGGGACCGCCCGGGACCGCCCCGGACCGCCCGGGACCGCCCCGAACCGCCCGGGACCGCCCCGGACCGCCACGAACCGCCCGAAACCGCCCGGGACCGCCTGGGACCGCCCGGGACCGCCCGCGACCGCCCGGGACCGCCAGGGACCGCCCGGGACCGTCCGGACCATCCGGGACCGCCCGGGACCACACAGGACCGCCCGGGACCGCCCCGGACCGCCCGGGACCGCCCCGAACCGCCCGGGACCGCCCGGACCGCCCGGGACCGCCCCGGACCGCCCGGGACCGCCCTGGACCGCCCGGGACCGCCCCGGACCACCCGGGCGCGCCCCGGACCGCCCGGGACTGACCGGGACCGCCCGGGACCGCCCCGGACCGCCCGGGACCGCCCGGGACCGCCCCGGACTGCCCGGGACCGCCCCAGACTGCCCGGGACCGCCCGGGACCGCCAGGGACCGCCCCGGACCGCCCGGGACCGCCCGGGACCGCCCCGGACCGCCCACGGACCGCCCAGGACCGCCTGGGAACCGCCCGGGACCGCCCGGGACCGCCCGGGACCGCTCGGGACCGCCCGGGACCGCCCGGGACCGCCCCGGACCGCCCGGGACCGCCTGGACCGCCCGGGACCGCCCCGGACCACCCGGGACCGCCCGCGACCGCCCGGGACCGCCCCGGACCGCCCGGGACTGCCCGGGACCGCCCCGGACCGCCCGGGACCGCTCGGGACCGCCCGGGACCGCCCGGGAACGCCCTGGACCGCCCAGGACAGCCCGGGACCGCCCCGGACCGCCCGGGACCGGCCGGGACCGCCCGGGACCGCCCGAACCCGCCTGGGACCGCCCCGGACCGCCCGGGACCGCCCCAGACCGCCCGGGACCACCCAGGACCGCCCGGGACCGCCCCGGACCGCCCGGGACCGCCCGGGACCGCCCGGGACCGCCCCGGACCGCCACGGACCGCCCGGAACCGCCCGGGACCGCCTGGGACCGCCCGGGACCGCCCGGGACCGCCCGGGACCGCCCGGGTCCGCCCGGACCGCCGCGGACCACCCGGGACCGCCCGGGACGCGCCCGGGACCGCCCCGGACCGCCCGGGACAGCCCCGGACCGCCCGGGACCGCCCCGTCTGCCCGGGACCGCCCGGGACCGCCCGGGACCGCCCGGGACCGCCCGGAACCGCCCGGAATCGTCCGGGACCGCCCGGGACCGCCCTGGACCGCCCGGGACCGCCCTGGAATGCTCGGGACCGCCCGGTACCGCCCGCGACCGCCCGGGACCGCCAGGGACCGCCCGGGACCGTCCGGACCATCCGGGACCGCCCGGGACCGCACAGGACCGCCCGGGACCGCCCCGGACCGCCCGGGACCGCCCCGAACCGCCCGGGACCGCCCCGGACCGCCCGGGACCGCCCCGGACCGCCCGGGACCGCCCTGGACCGCCCGGGACCGCCCCGGACCGCCCGGGCGCGCCCCGGACCGCCCGGGACTGACCGGGACCGCCCGGGACCGCCCCGGACCGCCCGGGACCGCCCGGGACCGCCCCGGACTGTCCGGGACCGCCCCAGACTGCCCGGGACCGCCCGGGACCGCCAGGGACCGCCCCGGACCGCCCGGGACCGCCCGGGACCGCCCCGGACCGCCACGGACCGCCCAGGACCGCCTGGGAACCGCCCGGGACCGCCCGGGACCGCCCGGGACCGCTCGGGACCGCCCGGGACCGCCCGGGACCGCCCCGGACCGCCCGGGACCGCCTGGACCGCCCGGGACCGCCCCGGACCGCCCGGGACCGCCCGCGACCGCCCGGGACCGCCCCGGACCGCCCGGGACTGCACGGGACCGCCCCGGACCGCCCGGGACCGCTCGGGACCGCCCGGGACCGCCCGGGAACGCCCTGGACCGCCCAGGACCGCCCGGGACCGCCCCGGACCGCCCGGGACCGCCCCGGACCGCCCTGGACTGCCCCGGACCGCCAGGGACTGCCCGGGACCGCCCGGGACCGCCCCGGACCGCCCCGGACCGCCCGGGACCGCCCCGGACCGCCCGGGACCGCCCCGGACCGCCCGGGACCGCCCGGGACCGCCCGGGACCGCCCGGGATCGCCCCGGACCGCCCGGGACCGCCCGGACCGCCCAGGACCGCCCGGGACCACCCGGGACCGCCCCGGACCGCCCGGGACCGCCCCAGACCGCCCGGGACCGCCCCGGACCACCCGGGACTGCCCGGGACCACCCGGGACCGCCCGGGACCGCCCGGGAACGCCCGGGACCGCCTGGGACCGCCTGGGACCGCCCGGGACCGCCCTGGACCGCCCGGGACCGCCCTGGAACTCTCGGGACCGCCCGGGACCGCCCGGGACCGCCCGGGACCGCCCGGGACCGCCCGGGACCGTCCGGACCGTCCGGGACCGCCCAGGACCGCACGGGACCGCCCGGGACCGCCCCGGACCGCCCCGGGACCGCCCCGGACCGCCCGGGACCGGCCCGGACCGCCTGGGACCGCTCCGGACCGCCCAGGACCGCCCCGGACCGCCCGGGACCGCCCCGGACCGCCCGGGATCGCCCCAAACCGCCCGAGACCGTCCGGAACCGCCCGGGACCACCCGGGACCGCCCTGGAACGCCCGAGACCGCCCGGGACCGCCCGGGACCGCCCGGGAATGCCCGGGACCGCCGCGGACCGCCCGGGACCGCCCCGGACCGCCCTGGACCGCTCCGGACCGCCCCGGCCCGCCCCGGACCGCCCGGGACCGCCGCGGACCGCCCGGGACCGCCCCGGACCGCCCGGGACCGCCCCAGACCGCCCGGGACCACCCAGGACCGCCCGGGACCGCCCCGGACCGCCCGGGACCGCCCGGGACCGCCCGGGACCGCCCCGGACCGCCACGGACCGCCCGGAACCGCCCGGGACCGCCTGGGACCGCCCGGGACCGCCCGGGACCGCCCGGGACCGCCCGGGTCCGCCCGGGACCGCCGCGGACCACCCGGGACCGCCCGGGACCGCCCGGGACCGCCCGGGACCGCCCCGGACCGCCCGGGACCGCCCCCGAACCGCCCGGGACCGCCCCGGACCGCCACGAACCGCCCGGAACCGCCCGGGACCGCCTGGGACCGCCCGGGACCGCCCGCGACCGCCCGGGACCGCCAGGGACCGCCCGGGACCGTCCGGACCATCCGGGACCGCCCGGGACCACACAGGACCGCCCGGGACCGCCCCGGACCGCCCGGGACCGCCCCGAACCGCCCGGGACCGCCCCGGACCGCCCGGGACCGCACCCGGACCGCCCGGGACCGCCCTGGACCGCCCGGGACCGCCCCGGACCACCCGGGCGCGCCCCGGACCGCCCGGGACTGACCGGGACCGCCCGGGACCGCCCCGGACCGCCCGGGACCGCCCGGGACCGCCCCGGACTGCCCGGGACCGCCCCAGACTGCCCGGGACCGCCCGGGACCGCCAGGGACCGCCCCGGACCGCCCGGGACCGCCCGGGACCGCCCCGGACCGCCACGGACCGCCCAGGACCGCCTGGGAACCGCCCGGGACCGCCCGGGACCGCCCGGGACCGCTCGGGACCGCCCGGGACCGCCCGGGACCGCCCCGGACCGCCCGGGACCGCCTGGGACCGCCCGGGACCGCCCCGGACCACCCGGGACCGCCCGCGACCGCCCGGGACCGCCCCGGACCGCCCGGGACTGCCCGGGACCGCCCCGGACCGCCCGGGACCGCTCGGGACCGCCCGGGACCGCCCGGGAACGCCCTGGACCGCCCAGGACAGCCCGGACCGCCCCGGACCGCCCGGGACCGGCCGGGACCGCCCGGGACCGCCCGAACCCGCCTAGGACCGCCCGGGACCGCCCGGGACCGCCCGGGACCGCCCCGGACCGCCCGGGACCGCCCCGGACCGCCACGGACCGCCCAGGACCACCCAGGACCGCCCGGGACCGCCGGGACCGCCCGGGATCGCCCGGGACCGCCCGGGACCAACCGGGACCGCCCCGGACCGCCCGGGACCGCCCCGGACCGCCCGCGACCGCCCTGGACCGCCCGGGACCGCCCCGGACCGCCTGGGACCGCCCGGACCGCCCGGGACTGCCCGGGACCGCCCCGGACCGCCCGGGACCGCTCGGGACCTCCCGACCGCCCGGGAACGCACGGGACCGCACAGGACCGCCCGGGACCGCCCCGGACCGCCCGGGCCGCCCGGGACCGCCCAGGACCGCCCGGGACCACCCGGGACCGCCCCGGACCGCCCGGGACCGCCCCGGACCGCCCGGGACCGCCCCGGACCACCCGGGACTGCCCGGGACCACCTGGGACCGCCCGGGACCGCCCGGGAACGCCCGGGACCGCCTGGGACCGCCTGGGACCGTCCGGGACCGCCCTGGACCGCCCAGGACCGCCCTGGAACTCTCGGGACCGCCCGGGACCACCCGGGACCGCCCGGGACTGCCCGGGACCGCCCGGGACCGTCCGGACCGTCCAGGGACCGCCCGGGACCGCACGGGACCGCCCGGGACCGCCCAGGACCGCCCGGGACCGCCCGGACCGCCCGGGACCGGCCCGGACCGCCTGAGACCGCTCCGGACCGCCCGGGACCGCCCCGGACCGCTCGGGACCGCCCCGGACCGCCCAGGACTGCCCGGGACCGCCCCGGACCGCCCGGGACCGCTCGGGACCTCCCGGGACCGCCCGGGAATGCCCGGGACCGCCCAGGACCGCCCGGGACCGCCCCGGACCGCCCGGGACGCCCGGGTCCGCCCGGGACCGCCCGGCACCGCCCAGGACCGCCCGGGACCGCCCGAGACCGCCCGGGACCGCCCCGGACCGCCCGGGACCGCCCCGGACCGCCCGGGACCACCCCGGACTGCTCGGGACCGCCCGGGACCGGCCGGGACCGCCCGGGACCGCCCGTGACCGCCCGGGACCGCCCGAGACCGCCCAGGACCGCCCGGGACCACCCGGGACCGCCCGGGACCGCCCGGGACCGCCCTAGAACGCCCGGGACCGCCCGGGACCGCCCGGGACCGCCCGGGACCGCCCGGACCGTCCGGACCGTCCGGGACCGCCCGGGACCGCACGGGACCGCCCGGGGACCGCCCCGGACCGCCCGGGACCGCCCCGGACCGCCCGGGACCGCCCCGGACCGCCCGGGAACGCCCCGGACCGCCCGGGACCGCCCCGGACTGCCTGGGACCGCCCCGGACCGCCCGGGACCGCCCCGGACCGCCGGGACCGCCCCGGACCGCCTGGGACCGCCCCGGACCGCCGCGGACCGCCCGGGCCCGCCCCGGACCGCCCGGGACCGCCCGGGACCGCCCGGGACCGCCCCGGACCGCCCAGGACCGCCTGGGACCGCCACGGACCGCCCGGGACCGCCCCAGACCGCCCGGGACCGCCCGGGACCGCCGGGGACCGCCCTGGACCGCCCGGGACCGCCCGGGACCGCCCCGGACCGCCACGGACCGCCCAGGACCGCCCGGGAACCGCCCGGGAACGCCCGGGACCGCCCGGGACTGCCGGGACCGCACGGGACCGCCCGGGACCGCCCCGGACCGCCCGGGACCGCCCCGGACCGCCCGGGACCGGCCCGGACCGCCCGGGACCGCCACGGACCACCCGGGACCGCCCCGGACCGCCCGGGACCGCCCGGGACCACCCGGGACCGCTCGGGACCGCCCGGGCCCACCCGGGACCGCCTGGGACCGCCCCGGACCGCCCAGGACCGCCCCGACCACCCGGGACCGCCCCGGACCGCCCGGGACCGCCCCGGACCGCCCGGGACCGCCCCGGACCGCCCTGGACTGCCCCGGACCGCCAGGGACTGCCCGGGACCGCCCGGGACCGCCCCGGACCGCCCCGGACCGCCCGGGACCGCCCGGACCGCCCGGGATCGCCCCGGACCGCCCGGGACCGCCCGGGACCGCCCGGGACCGCCCGGGATCGCCCCGGACCGCCCGGGACCGCCCGGGACCGCCCGGGACCACCCGGGACCGCCCCGCACCGCCCGGGACCGCCCCAGACCGCCCAGGACCGCCCCGGACCACCCGGGACTGCCCGGGACCACCCGGGACCGCCCGGGACCGCCCGGGAACGCCCGGGACCGCCTGGGACCGCCCTGGGACCGCCCGGGACCGCCCTGGACCGCCCGGGACCGCCCTGGAACTCTCGGGACCGCCCGGGACCGCCCGGGACCGCCCGGGACCGCCCGGGACCGCCCGGGACCGTCCGGACCGTCCGGGACCGCCCGGGACCGCACGGGACCGCCCGGGACCGCCCCGGACCGCCCGGGACCGCCCCGGACCGCCCGGGACCGGCCCGGACCGCCTGGGACCGCTCCGGACCGCCCGGTACCGCCCCGGACCGCCCGGGACCGCCCGGACCGCCCGGGATCGCCCCAAACCGCCCGAGACCGCCCGGGACCGCCCGGGACCACCCGGGACCGCCCTGGAACGCCCGAGGACCGCCCGGGACCGCCCGGGACCGCCCGGGAATGCCCGGACCGCCCGGGACCGTCCGGACCGTCCGGGACCGCCCGGGACCGCACGGGACCGCCCGGGACCGCCGCGGACCGCCCGGGACTGCCCCGGACCGCCCTGGACCGCTCCGGACCGCCCCGGCCCGCCCGGGACCGCCCGGGACCGCCCCGGACCGCCCGGGGACCGCCCCGGACCGCCCGGGACCGCCCCAGACCGCCCGGGACCACCCCGGACCGCCCGGGACCGCCCCGGACCGCCCGGGACCGCCCGGGACCGCCCGGGACCGCCCCGGACCGCCACGGACCGCCCGGAACCGCCCGGGACCGCCTGGGACCGCCCGGGACCGCCCGGGACCGCGCGGACCGCCCGGGTCCGCCCGGGACCGCCGCGGACCGCCCGGGACCGCCCGGGACCGCCCGGGACCGCCCGGGACCGCCCCGGACCGACCGGACAGCCCCGGACCGCCCGGGACCGCCCCGGTCTGCCCGGGACCGCCCGGGACCGCCCGGGACCGCCCGGGACCGCCCGGGACCGCCTGGACCGTCCGGGACCGCCCGGGACCGCCCTGGACCGCCCGGGACCGCCCTGGAATGCTCGGGACCGTCCGGTACCGCCCGCGACCGCCCGGGACCGCCAGGGACCGCCCGGGACCGTCCGGACCATCCGGGACCGCCCAGGACCGCACAGGACCGCCCGGGACCGCCCCGGACCGCCCGGGACCGCCCCGAACCGCCCGGGACCGCCCCGGACCGCCCGGGACCGCCCCGGACCGCCCGGGACCGCCCTGGACCGCCCGGGACCGCCCCGGACCGCCCGGGCCCGCCCTGGACCGCCCGGGACTGCCCGGGACCGCCCGGGACCGCCCCGGACCGCCCGGGACCGCCCGAGACCGCCCCGGACTGCCCGGGACCGCCCCAGACTGCCCGGGACCGCCCGGGACCGCCAGGGACCGCCCCGGACCGCCCGGGACCCCCCGGGACCGCCCCGGACCGCCACGGACCGCCCAGGACCGCCTGGGAACCGCCCGGGACCGCCCGGGACCGCCCGGGACCGCTCGGGACCGCCCGGGACCGCCCGGGACCGCCCCAGACCGCCCGGGACCGCCCTGGACCGCCCGGGACCGCCCCGGACCGCCCGGGACCGCCCGCGACCGCCCGGGACCGCCCCGGACCGCCCGGGACTGCCCGGGACCGCCCCGGACCGCCCGGGACCGCTCGGGACCGCCCGGGACCGCCGGGAACGCCCTGGACCGCCCAGGACCGCCCGGGACCGCCCCGGACCGCCCGGGACCGCCCGGGACCGCCCGGGACCGGCCCAGGGCACCGCCCGGACCGCCCGGGACCGCCCGGGACCGCCCGGGACCGCCCTGGACCGCCCGGGACCGCCCCGGACCGCCACGGACCGCCCAGGACCACCCAGGACCGCCCGGGACCGCCCGGGACCGCCCGGGATCGCCCGGGACCGACCGGGACCGCCCCGGACCGCCCGGGACCGCCCCGGACCGACCGCGACCGCCCTGGACCGCCCGGGACCGCCCCGACCGCCCGGGACGCCCCGGACCGCCCGGGACTGCCGGGGACCGCCCCCGGACCGCCCGGGACCGCTCGGGACCTCCCGGACCGCCCGGGAACGCCCGGGACCGCCCAGGACCGCCCGAGAACGCCCCGGACCGCCCGGGCCGCCCGGGACCGCCCAGGACCGCCCGGGACCACCCGGGACCGCCCCGGACCGCCCGGGACCGCCCCGGACCGCCCGGGACTGCCCCGGACCACCCGGGACTGCCCGGGACCACCTGGGACCGCCCGGGACCGCCCCGGGAACGCCCGGGACCGCCTGGGACCGCCTGGGACCGTCCGGGACCGCCCTGGACCGCCCGGGACCGCCCTGGAACTCTCGGGACCGCCCGGGACCGCCCGGGACCGCCCGGGACCGCCCGGGACCGCCCGGAACCGTCCGGACCGTCCGGGACCGCCCGGGACCGCACGGGACCGCCCGGGACCGCCCCGACCGCCCGGGACCGCCCTGGACCGCCCGGGACCGCCCCGGACCGCCCGGGACCGCCCGCGACCGCCCGGGACCGCCCCGGACCGCCCGGGACTGCCCGGGACCGCCCCGGACCGCCCGGGACCGCCCGGGAACGCCCGGCACCGCCCAGGACCGCCCGGGACCGCCCCGGACCGCACGGGACCGCCCGGGACCGCCCGGGACCGCCCGGCACCGCCCAGGACCGCCCGGGACCGCCCGGGACCGCCCGGGACCGCCCCGGACCGCCTGGGACCGCCCCGGACCGCCACGGACCGCCCAGGACCGCCCAGGACCGCCCGGGACCGCCCGGGACCGCCCGGGACCGCCCGGGATCGCCCGGGACCGCCCGGGACTGACCGGGACCGCCCCGGACCGCCCAGGACCGCCCCGGACCGCCCGCGACCGCCCTGTACCGCCCGGGACCGCCTCGGACCGCCCGGGACCGCCCCGGACCGCCCGGGACTGCCCGGGACCGCCCCGGACCGCCCGGGACCACTCGGGACCTCCCGGGACCGCCCGGGAATGCCCGGGACCGCCCAGGACCGCCCGGGACTGCCCCGGACCGCCCGGGACGCCCGGGACTGCCCGGGACCGCCCGGCACCGCCCAGGACCGCCCGGGACCGCCCGGGATTGCCCGGGACCGCCCCGGACCGCCCGGGACCGCCGCGGACCGCCCGGGACCACCCCGGACTGCTCGGGACCGCCCGGGACCGGCCGGGACCGCCCGGGACCGCCCGTGACCGCCCGGGACCGCGCGGGACCGCCCAGGACCGCCCGGGACCGCCCGGGACCGCCCGGGACCGCCCGGGACCGCCCTGGAACGCCCGGGACCGCCCGGGACCGCCCGGGACCGCCCGGGACTGCCCGGGACCGTCCGGACCGTCCGGGACCGCCCGGGACCGCACGGGACTGCCCAGGACCGCCCCGGACCGCCCGGCACCGCCCCGGACCGCCCGGGACCGCCCCGGACCGCCCGGGAACGCCCTGGACCGCCCGGGACCGCCCCGGACTGCCTGGGACCGCCCCGGACCGCCCGGGACCGCCCGGACCGCCCGGGACCGCCCCGGACCGCCTGGGACCGCCCCGGACCGCCGCGGACCGCCCGGGCCCGCCCCAGACCGCCCGGGACCGCCCGGGACCGCCCGGGACCGCCCCGGACCGCCCGGGACCGCCTGGGACCGCCACGGACCGCCCGGGACCGCCCCAGACCGCCCGGGACCGCCCGGGACCGCCCGGGACCGCCCTGGACCGCCCGGGACCGCCCGGGACCGCCCCGGACCGCCACGGACCGCCCAGGACCGCCCGGAACCGCCTGGGAACGCCCGGGACCGCCCGGGACCGCCCGGGACCGCACGGGACCGCCCGGGACCGCCCCGGACCGCCCGGGACCGCCCCAGACCGCCCGGGACCGGCCCGGACCGCCCGGGACCGCCACGGACCACCCGGGACCGCCCCGGACTGCCCGGGACCGCCCGGGACCACCCGGGACCGCCCGGGACAGCCCGGGACCACCCGGGACCGCCTGGGACCGCCCCGGACCGCCCGGGACCGCCACGGACCACCCGGGACCGCCCCGGACTGCCCGGGACCGCCCGGGACCGCCCCGGACCCCCCGGGACCGCCCCGGACCGCCCTGGACTGCCCCGGACCGCCAGGGACTGCCCGGGACCGCCCGGGACCGCCCCGGACCGCCCCGGACCGCCCGGGACCGCCCCGGACCGCCCGGGACCGCGCCGGACCGCCCGGGACCGCCCGGGACCGCCCGGGACCGCCCGGGATCGCCCCGGACCGCCCGGGACCGCCCGGGACCGCCCAGGACCGCCCAGGACCACCCGGGACCGCCCCGGACCGCCCGGGACCGCCCCAGACCGCCCGGGACCGCCCCGGACCACCCGGGACTGCCCGGGACCACCCGGGACCGCCCGGGACCGCCCGGGAACGCCCGGGACCGCCTGGGACCGCCTGGGACCGCCCGGGACCGCCCTGGACCACCCGGGACCGCCCTGGAACTCTCGGGACCGCCCGGGACCGCCCGGGACCGCCCGGGACCGCCCGGGACCGCCCGGGACCGTCCGGACCGTCCGGGACCGCCCAGGACCGCACGGGACCGCCCGGGACCGCCCCGGACCGCCCGGGACCGCCCCGGACCGCCCGGGACCGGCCCGGACCGCCTGGGACCGCTCCGGACCGCCCAGGACCGCCCCGGACCGCCCTGGACCGCCCCGGACCGCCCGGGACCGGCCCGGACCGCCTGGGACCGCTCCGGACCGCCCAGGACCGCCCCAAACCGCCCGAGACCGCCCGGGACCGCCCGGGACCACCCGGGACCGCCCTGGAACGCCCGAGACCGCCCGGGACCGCCCGGGACCGCCCGGGAATGCCCGGAAACCGCCCGGGACCGTCCGGACCGTCCGGGACCGCCCGGGACCGCACGGGACCGCCCGGGACCGCCGCGGACCGCCCGGGACCGCCCCGGACCGCCCTGGACCGCTCCGGACCACCCCGGCCCGCCCCGGACCGCCCGGGACCGCCGCGGACCGCCCGGGACCGCCCCGGACCGCCCGGGACCGCCCCAGACCGCCCGGGACCACCCAGGACCGCCCGGGACCGCCCCGGACCGCCCGGGACCGCCCGGGACCGCCCGGGACCGCCCCGGACCGCCACGGACCGCCCGGAACCGCCCGGGACCGCCTGGGACCGCCCGGGACCGCCCGGGACCGCCCGGGACCGCCCGGGTCCGCCCGGGACCGCCGCGGACCACCCGGGACCGCCCGGGACCGCCCGGGACCGCCCGGGACCGCCCCGGACCGCCCGGGACAGCCCCGGACCGCCCGGGACCGCCCCGGTCTGCCCGGGACCGCCCCGGACCGCCCGGGACCGCCCGGGACCGCCCAGGACCGCCCAGGACCACCCGGGACCGCCCCGGACCGCCCGGGACCGCTCCAGACCGCCCGGGACCGCCCCGGACCACCCGTGACTGCCCGGGACCACCCGGGACCGCCCGGGACCGCCCGGGAACGCCCGGGACCGCCTGGGACCGCCTGGGACTGCCCGGGACCGGCCTGGACCACCCGGGACCGCCCTGGAACTCTCGGGACCGCCCGGGACCGCCCGGGACCGCCCGGGACCGCCCGGGACCGCCCGGGACCGTCCGGACCGTCCGGGACCGCCCAGGACCGCACGGGACCGCCCGGGACCGCCCCGGACCGCCCGGGACCGCCCCGGACCGCCCGGGACCGGCCCGGACCGCCTGGGACCGCTCCGGACCGCCCAGGACCGCCCGGACCGCCCTGGACCGCCCCGGACCGCCCGGGACCGGCCCGGACCGCCTGGGACCGCTCCGGACCGCCCAGGACCGCCCCAAACCGCCCGAGACCGCCCGGGACCGCCCGGGACCACCCGGGACCGCCCTGGAACGCCCGAGACCGCCCGGGACCGCCCGGGACCGCCCGGGAATGCCCGGAAACCGCCCGGGACCGTCCGGACCGTCCGGGACCGCCCGGGACCGCACGGGACCGCCCGGGACCGCCGCGGACCGCCCGGGACCGCCCCGGACCGCCCTGGACCGCTCCGGACCGCCCCGGCCCGCCCCGGACCGCCCGGGACCGCTGCGGACCGCCCGGGACCGCCCCGGACCGCCCGGGACCGCCCCAGACCGCCCGGGACCACCCCGGACCGCCCGGGACCGCCCCGGACCGCCCGGGACCGCCCGGGACCGCCCGGGACCGCCCCGGACCGCCACGGACCGCCCGGAACCGCCCGGGACCGCCTGGGACCGCCCGGGACCGCCCGGGACCGCCCGGGACCGCCCGGGTCCGCCCGGGACCGCCGCGGACCACCCGGGACCGCCCGGGACCGCCCGGGACCGCCCGGGACCGCCCCGGACCGCCCGGGACAGCCCCGGACCGCCCGGGACCGCCCCGGTCTGCCCGGGACCGCCCGGGACCGCCCGGGAATGCCCGGGACCGCCCGGTACCGCCCGGGACCGTCCGGGACCGCCCGGGACCGCCCTGGACCGCCCGGCACCGCCCTGGAATGCTCGGGACCGCCCGGTACCGCCCGCGACCGCCCGGGACCGCCAGGGACCGCCCGGGACCGTCCGGACCATCCGGGACCGCCCGGGACCGCACAGGACCGCCCGAGACCGCCCCGGACCGCCCGGGACCGCCCCGAACCGCCCGGGACCGCCCCGGACCGCCCGGGACCGCCCCGGACCGCCCGGGACCGCCCTGGACCGCCCGGGACCGCCCCGGACCGCCCGGGCGCGCCCCGGACCGCCCGGGACTGACCGGGACCGCCCGGGACCGCCCCGGACCGCCCGGGACCGCCCGGGACCGCCCCGGACTGCCCGGGACCGCCCCAGACTGCCCGGGACCGCCCGGGACCGCCAGGGACCGCCCCGGACCGCCCGGGACCGCCCGGGACCGCCCCGGACCGCCACGGACCGCCCAGGACCGCCTGGGAACCGCCCGGGACCGCCCGGGACCGCCCGGGACCGCTCGGGACCGCCCGGGACCGCCCGGGACCGCCCCGGGACCGCCCGGGACCGCCTGGACCGCCCGGGACCGCCCCGGACCGCCCGGGACCGCCCGCGACCGCCCGGGACCGCCCCGGACCGCCCGGGACTGCCCGGGACCGCCCCGGACCGCCCGGGACCGCTCGGGACCGCCCGGGACCGCCCGGGAACGCCCTGGACCGCCCAGGACCGCCCGGGACCGCCCCGGACCGCCCGGGACCGCCCGGGACCGCCCGGGACCGCCCGGCACCGCCTAGGATCGCCCGGGACCGCCCGGGACCGCCCGGGACCGCCCCGGAACGCCCGGGACCGCCCCGGACCGCCACGGACCGCCCAGGACCACCCAGGACCGCCCGGGACCGCCCGGGACCGCCCGGGATCGCCCGGGACCGCCCGGGACCGACCGGGACCGCCCCGGACCGCCCGGGACCGCCCCGGACCGCCCGCGACCGCCCTGGACCGCCCGGGACCGCCCCGGACCGCCTGGGACCGCCCCGGACCGCCCGGGACTGCCCGGGACCGCCCCGGACCGCCCGGGACCGCTCGGGACCTCCCGGGACCGCTCGGGAACGCACGGGACCGCACAGGACCGCCCGGGACCGCCCCGGACCGCCCGGGCCGCCCGGGACCGCCCCAGGACCGCCCGGGACCACCCGGGACCGCCCCGGACCGCCCGGGACCGCCCCGGACCGCCCGGGACCGCCCCGGACCACCCGGGACTGCCCGGGACCACCTGGGACCGCCCGGGACCGCCCGGGAACGCCCGGGACCGCCTGGGACCGCCTGGGACCGTCCGGGACCGCCCTGGACCGCCCGGGACCGCCCTGGAACTCTCGGGACCGCCCGGGAAAACCGGGGACCGCCCGGACCGCCCGGGACCGCCCGGGACCGTCCGGACCGTCCAGGACCGCCCGGGACCGCACGGGACCCGCCCGGGACCGCCCAGGACCGCCCGGGACCGCCCCGGACCGCCCGGGACCGGCCCGGACCGCCTGAGATCGCTCCGGACCGCCCGGGACCGCCCCGGACCGCTCGGGACCGCCCTGGACCGCCCAGGACTGCCCGGGACCGCCCCGGACCGCCCGGGACCGCTCGTGACCTCCGGGACCGCCCGGGAATGCCCGGGACCGCCCAGGACCGCCCGGGACCGCCCCGGACCGCCCGGGACGCCCGGGACCGCCCGGGACCGCCCGGCACCGCCCAGGACCGCCCGGGACCGCCCGGGACCGCCCGGGACCGCCCCGGACCGCCCGGGACCGCCCCGGACCGCCCGGGACCACCCCGGACTGCTCGGATCGCCCGGGACCGGCCGGGACCGCCCGGGACCGCCCGTGACCGCCCGGGACCGCCCGGGACCGCCCAGGACCGCCCGGGACCGCCCGGGACCGCCCGGGACCGCCCGGGACCGCCCTGGAACGCCCGCGACCGCCCGGGACCGCCCGGGACCGCCCGGGACCGCCCGGGACCGCCCGGGACCGTCCGGACCGTCCGGGACCGCCCGGGACCGCACGGGACCGCCCGGGACCGCCCCGGACCGCCCGGGACCGCCCCGGACCGCGCGGGACCGCACCGGACCGCCCGGGAACGCCCCGGACCGCCCGGGACCGCCCCGGACTGCCTGGGACCGCCCCGGACCGCCCGGGACCGCCCCGGACCGCCGGGACCGCCCCGGACCGCCTGGGACCGCCCCGGGACCGCCGCGGACCGCCCGGGCCCGCCGCGGACCGCCCGGGACCGCCCGGGACCGCCCGCGACCGCCCCGGACCGCCCAGGACCGCCTGGGACCGCCACGGACCGCCCGGGACCGCCCCAGACCGCCCGGGACCGCCCGGGACCGCCCGGGACCGCCCTGGACCGCCCGGGACCGCCCGGGACCGCCCCGGACCGCCACGGACCGCCCAGGACCGCCCGGGAACCGCCCGGGAACGCCCGGGACCGCCCGGGACCGCCCGGGACCGCACGGGACCGCCCGGGACCGCCCCGGACCGCCCGGGACCGCCGCGGACCGCCCGGGACCGGCCCGGACCGCCCGGGATCGCCACGGACCACCCGGGACCGCCCCGGACCGCCCGGGACCGCCCGGGACCACCCGGGACCGCCCGGGACCGCCCGGGACCACCCGGGACCGCCTGGGACCGCCCCGGACCGCCCAGGACTGCCCCGACCACCCGGGACCGCCCCGGACCGCCCGGGACCGCCCCGGACCGCCCGGGACCGCCCCGGACCGCCCTGGACTGCCCCGGACCGCCAGGGACTGCCCGGGACCGCCCGGGACCGCCCCGGACCGCCCCGGACCGCCCGGGACCGCCCCGGACCGCCCGGGACCGCCCCGGACCGCCCGGGACCGCCCGGGACCGCCCGGGACCGCCCGGGATCGCCCCGGACCGCCCGGGACCGCCCGGGACCGCCCAGGACCGCCGGGGACCACCCGGGACCGCCCCGGACCGCCCGGGACCGCCCCAGACCGCCCGGGACCGCCCCGGACCACCCGGGACTGCCCGGGACCACCCGGGACCGCCCGGGACCGCCCGGGAACGCCCGGGACCGCCTGGGACCGCCTGGGACCGCCCGGGACCGCCCTGGACCGCCCGGGACCGCCCTGGAACTCTCGGGACCGCCCGGGACCGCCCGGGACCGCCCGGGACCGCCCGGGACCGCCCGGGACCGTCCGGACCGTCCGGGACCGCCCGGGACCGCACGGGACCGCCCGGGACCGCCCCGGACCGCCCGGGACCGCCCCGGACCGCCCGGGACCGGCCCGAACCGCCTGGGACCGCTCCGGACCGCCCGGTACCGCCCCGGACCGCCCGGGACCGCCCCGGACCGCCGGGATCGCCCCAAACCGCCCGAGACCGCCCGGGACCGCCCGGGACCACCCCCCGGGACCGCCCTGGAAACGCCCGAGACCGCCCGGGACCGCCGGGACCCGCCCGGGAATGCCCGGGACCACCCGGGACCGTCCGGACCGTCCGGGACCGCCCGGGACCGCACGGGACCGCCCAGGACCGCCGCGGACCGCCCGGGACCGCCCCGGACCGCCCTGGACCGCTCCGGACCGCCCCGGCCCGCCCCGGACCGCCCGGGACCGCCCCGGACCGCCCGGGACCGCCCCGGACCGCCCGGGACCGCCCCAGACCGCCCGGGACCACCCCGGACCGCCCGGGACCGCCCCGGACCGCCCGGGACCGCCCGGGACCGCCCGGGACCGCCCCGGACCGCCACGGACCACCCGGAACCGCCCGGGACCGCCTGGGACCGCCCGGGACCGCCCGGGACCGCCCGGGACCGCCCGGGACCGCCCGGGTCCGCCCGGGACCGCCGCGGACCGCCCGGGACCGCCCGGGACCGCCCGGGACCGCCCGGGACCGCCCTGGACCGACCGGGACAGCCCCGGACCGCCCGGGACCGCCCCGGTCTGCCCGGGACCGCCCGGGACCGCCCGGGACCGCCCGGGACCGCCCGGGACCGTCCGGGACCGCCCGGGACCGCCCTGGACCGCCCGGGACCGCCCTGGAATGCTCGGGACCGCCCGGTACCGCCCGCGACCGCCCGGGACCGCCAGGGACCGCCCGGGACCGTCCGGACCATCCGGGAACGCCCAGGACCGCACAGGACCGCCCGGGACCGCCCCGGACCGCCCGGGACCGCCCCGAACCGCCCGGGACCGCCCCGGACCGCCCGGGACCGCCCGGGACCGCCCCGGACTGCCCGGGACCGCCCCAGACTGCCCGGGACCGCCCGGGACCGCCAGGGACCGCCCCGGACCGCCCGGGACCCCCCGGGACCGCCCCGGACCGCCACGGACCGCCCAGGACCGCCTGGGAACCGCCCGGGACCGCCCGGGACCGCCCGGGACCGCTCGGGACTGCCCGGGACCGCCCGGGACCGCCCCAGACCGCCCGGGACCGCCCTGGACCGCCCGGGACCGCCCCGGACCGCCCGGGACCGCCCGCGACCGCCCGGGACCGCCCCGGACCGCCCGGGACTGCCCGGGACCGCCCCGGACCGCCCGGGACCGCTCGGGACCGCCCGGGACCGCCCGGGAACGCCCTGGACCGCCCAGGACCGCCCGGGACCGCCCCGGACCGCCCGGGACCGCCCGGGACCGCCCGGGACCGGCCGGCACCGCCCAGGACCGCCCGGGACCGCCCGGGACCGCCCGGGACCGCCCCGGACCGCCCGGGACCGCCCCGGACCGCCACGGACCGCCCAGGACCACCCAGGACCGCCCGGGCCCGCCCAGGACCGCCCGGGATCGCCCGGGACCGACCGGGACCGCCCCGGACCGCCCGGGACCGCCCCGGACCGACCGCGACCGCCCTGGACCGCCCGGGACCGCCCCGGACCGCCCGGGACCGCCCCGGATCGCCCGGGACTGCCCGGGACCGCCCCGGACCGCCCGGGACCGCTCGGGACCTCCCGGGACCGCCCGGGAACGCCCGGGACCGCCCAGGACCGCCCGGGACCACCCGGGACCGCCCCGGACCGCCCGGGACCGCCCCGGACCGCCCGGGACTGCCCCGGACCACCCGGGACTGCCCGGGACCACCTGGGACCGCCCGGGACCGCCCGGGAACGCCCGGGACCGCCTGGGACCGCCTGGGACCGTCCGGGACCGCCCTGGACCGCCCGGGACCGCCCTGGAACTCTCGGGACCGCCGGGACCGCCCGGACCGCCCGGGACCGCCCGGGAACGCCCGGGACGTCCGGACCGTCCGGGACCGCCCGGGACCGCACGGGACCGCCCGGGACCGCCCCGGACCGCCCGGGACCGCCCCGGACCGCCCGGGACCGGCCCGGACCGCCTGGGACCGCTCCGGACCGCCCGGGACCGCCTCGGACCGCCCAGGACCGCCCCGGACCGCCCGGGATCGCCCCAAACCGCCCGAGACCGCCCGGGACCGCCCGGGACCACCCGGGACCGCCCTGGAACGCCCGAGACCGCCCGGGACCGCCCGGGACCGCCCAGGACCGCCCAGGACCGCCCCGGACCGCCCGGGACCGCCCGGGACCGCCCGGGACCGCCGGCCGGCACCGCCCAGGACCGCCCGGGACCGCCCGGGACCGCCCGGGACCGCCCCGGACCGCCCGGGACCGCCCCGGACCGCCACGGACCGCCCAGGACCACCCAGGACCGCCCGGGACCGCCCGGGACCGCCCGGGATCGCCCGGGACCGCCCGGGACCGACCGGGACCGCCCCGGACCGCCCGGGACCGCCCCGGACCGCCCGCGACCGCCCCGGACCGCCCGGGACCGCCCCGACCGCCCGGGACCGCCCGGGACCGCCCCGAACCACCCGGGACCGCCCTGGAACGCCCGCGACCGCCCGGGACCGCCCAGGACCGCCCGGGACCGCCCGGGACCGCCCGGGACCGCCCCGGACCACCCGGGACCGCCCTGGAACGCCCGAGACCGCCCGGGACCGCCCGGGATTGCCCGGGACCGCCCCGGACCGCCCGGGACCGCTCGGGACCCCTCCCGGGACCGCCCGGGAACGCCCGGGACCGCCCAGGACCGCCCGGGACCGCCCCGGACCGCCCGGGCCGCCCGGGACCGCCCAGGACCGCCCGGGACCACCCGGGACCGCCCCGGACCGCCCGGGACCGCCCCGGACCGCCCGGGACTGCCCCGGACCACCCGGGACTGCCCGGGACCACCTGGGACCGCCCGGGACCGCCCGGGAACGCCCGGGACCGCCTGGGACCGCCTGGGACCGCCCGGGACCGCCCTGGACCGCCCGGGACCGCCCTGGAACTCTCGGGACCGCCCGGGACCGCCCGGGACTGCCCGGGACCGCCCGGGACCGCCCGGGACCGTCCGGACCGTCCGGGACCGCCCGGGACCGCACGGGACCGCCCGGGACCGCCCCGGACCGCCCGGGACCGCCCCGGGCCGCCAGGGACCGGCCCGGACCGCCTGGGACCGCTCCGGACCGCCCGGGACCGCCCCGGACCGCCCGGGACCGCCCCGGACCGCCCGGGACCGCCCCGGACCGCCCGGGACTGCCCGGGACCGCCCCGGACCGCCCGGGACCGCTCGGGACCTCCCGGGACCGCCCGGGAACGCCCGGGACCGCCCAGGACCGCCCGGGACCGCCCCGGACCGCCCGGGCTGCCCGGGACCGCCCAGGACCGCCCAGGACCACCCGGGACCGCCCCGGACCGCCCGGGACCGCCCCGGACCGCCCGGGACCGCCCCGACCACCCGCCCGGGACCGCCCGGGAACGCCCGGGACCGCCTGGGACCGCCTGGGACCGCCCGGGACCGCCCTGGACCGCCCGGGACCGCCCTGGAACTCTCGGGACCGCCCGGGACCGCCCGGGACCGCCCGGGACCGCCCGGGACCGCCCGGGACCGTCCGGACCGTCCGGGACCGCCCGGGACCGCACGGGACCGCCCGGGGACCGCCCCGGACCGCCCGGACCGCCCCGGACCGCCCGGGACCGGCCCGGACCGCCTGGGACCGCTCCGGACCGCCCGGGACCGCCCCGGACCGCCCGGGACCGCCCCGGACCGCCCGGGATCGCCCCAAACCGCCCGAGACCGCCCGGGACCGCCCGGACCACCCGGGACCGCCCTGGAACGCCCGAGACCGCCCGGGACCGCCCGGGACCGCCCGGGACTGCCCGGGACCGCCCGGGACCGTCCGGACCGTCCGGGACCGCCCGGGACCGCACGGGACCGCCCGGGACCGCCGCGGACCGCCCGGGACCGCCCCCGGACCGCCCTGGACCGCTCCGGACCGCCCCGGCCCGCCCCGGACCGCCCGGGACCGCCCCGAACCGCCCGGGACCGCCCCGGACCGCCCGGGACCGCCCCAGACCGCCCGGGACCACCCCGGAACGCCCGGGACTGCCCCGGACCGCCCGGGACCGCCCGGGACCGCCCGGGACCGCCCGGACCGCCACGGACCGCCCGGGACCACCCGGGACCGCCTGGGACCGCCCGGGACCGCCCGGGACCGCCCGGGACCGCCCGGGTCCGCCCGGGACCGCCGTGGACCACCCGGACCGCCCGGGACTGCCCGGGACCACCCGGGACCGCCCCGGACCGCCCGGGACAGCACCGGACCGCCCGGGACCGCCCCGGTCTGCCCGGGACCGCCCGGGACCGCCCGGGACCGCCCGGGACCGCCCGGGACCGCCCGGGACCGTCCGGGACCGCCCGGGACCGCCCTGGACCACCCGGGACCGCCCTGGAATGCTCGGGACCGCCCGGTACCGCCCACGACCGCCCGGGACCGCCAGGGACCGCCCGGGACCGTCCGGACCATCCGGGACCGCCCGGGACCGCACAGGACCGTCCGGGACCGCCCCGGACCGCCGGGGACTGCCCCGAACCGCCCGGGACCTCCCCGGACCGCCCGGGACCGCCCCGGACCGCCCGGGACCGCCCTGGACCGCCCGGGACTGCCCCGGACCACCCGGGCCCGCCCCGGACCGCCCGGGACTGCCCGGGACCGCCCGGGACCGCCCGGACCGCCCGGGACCGCCCGGGATCCGCCCCGGACTGCCCGGGACCGCCCCAGACTGCCCGGGACCGCCCGGGACCGCCCGGGACCGCCCCAGACCACCCGGGACCGCCCGGGGACCGCCCCGGACCGCCACGGACCGCCCCAGGACCGCCCGGGAACGCCCGGGACCGCCCGGGACCGCCCGGGACCGCTCGGGACCGCCCGGGACCGCCCGGGACCGCCCCGGACCGCCCGGGACCGCCCTGAACCGCCCGGGACCGCCCCGGACCGCCCGGGACCGCCCGCGACCGCCCGGGACCGCCCGGACCGCCCGGGACTGCCCGGGACCGCCCCGGACCGCCCGGGACCGCTCGGGACCGCCCGGGACCGCCCGGGAACGCCCGGGACCGCCCAGGACCGCCCGGGACCGCCCCGGACCGCCCGGGACCGCCCGGGACCGCCCGGGACCGCCCGGCACCGCCCAGGACCGCCCGGGACCGCCCGGGACCGCCCGGGACCGCCCCGGACCGCCCGGGACCGCCCCGGACCGCCACGGACCGCCCAGGACCGCCCAGGACCGCCCGGGACCGCCCGGGACTGCCCGGGATCGCCCGGGACCGCCCGGGACCGACCGGGACCGCCCCGGACCGCCCGGGACCGGCCCGGACCGCCTGGGACCGCTCCGGACCGCCCCGGGACCGCCCCGGACCGCCCGGGACCGCCCCGGACCGCCCGGGATCGCCCCAAACCGCCCGAGACCGCCCGGGACCGCCCGGGACCACCCGGGACCGCCCTGGAACGCCCGAGACCGCCCGGGACCGCCCGGGACCGCCCGGGACTGCCCGGGACGCCCGGGACCGTCCGGACCGTCCGGGACCGCCCGGGACCGCACGGGACCACCCGGGACCGCCGCGGACCGCCCGGGACCGCCCCGGACCGCCCTGGACCGCTCCGGACTGCCCCGGCCCGCCCCGGACCGCCCGGGACCGCCCCGGACCGCCCGGGACCGCCCCGGACCGCCCGGGACCGCCCCAGACCGCCCGGGACCACCCCGGAACGCCCGGGACTGCCCCGGACCGCCCGGGACCGCCCGGGACCGCCCGGGACCGCCCCGGACCGCCACGGACCGCCCGGGACCACCCGGGACCGCCTGGGACCGCCCGGGACCGCCCGGGACCGCCCGGGACCGCCCGGGTCCGCCCGGGACCGCCGTGGACCACCCGGGACCGCCCGGACTGCCCGGACCACCCGGGACCGCCCCGGACCGCCCGGGACAGCCCCGGACCGCCCGGGACCGCCCCGGTCTGCCCGGGACCGCCCGGGACCGCCCGGGACCGCCCGGGACCGCCCGGGACCGCCCGGGACCGTCCGGGACCGCCCGGGACCGCCCTGGACCACCCGGGACCGCCCTGGAATGCTCGGGACCGCCCGGTACCGCCCACGACCGCCCGGGACCGCCAGGGACCGCCCGGGACCGTCCGGACCATCCGGGACCGCCCGGGACCGCACAGGACCGTCCGGGATCGCCCCGGACCGCCGGGGACTGCCCCGAACCGCCCGGGACCGCCCCGGACCGCCCGGGACCGCCCCGGACCGCCCGGGACCGCCCTGGACCGCCCGGGACCGCCCCGGACCACCCGGGCCCGCCCCGGACCGCCCGGGACTGCCCGGGACCGCCCGGGACCGCCCCGGACCGCCCGGGACCGCCCGGGATCCGCCCCGGACTGCCCGGGACCGCCCCAGACTGCCCGGGACCGCCCGGGACCGCCCGGGACCGCCCCAGACCACCCGGGACCGCCCGGGACCGCCCCGGACCGCCACGGACCGCCCAGGACCGCCCGGGAACCGCCCGGGACCGCCCGGGACCGCCCGGGACCGCTCGGGACCGCCCGGGACCGCCCGGGACCGCCCCGGACCGCCCGGGACCGCCCTGGACCGCCCGGGACCGCCCCGGACCGCCCGGGACCGCCCGCGACCGCCCGGGACCGCCCCGGACCGCCCGGGACTGCCCGGGACCGCCCCGGACCGCCCGGGACCGCTCGGGACCGCCCGGGACCGCCCGGGAACGCCCGGGACCGCCCAGGACCGCCCGGGACCGCCCCGGACCGCCCGGGACCGCCCGGGACCGCCCGGGACCGCCCGGCACCGCCCAGGACCGCCCGGGACCGCCCGGGACCGCCCGGGACCGCCCCGGACCGCCCGGGACCGCCCCGGACCGCCACGGACCGCCCAGGACCGCCCAGGACCGCCCGGGACCGCCCGGGACTGCCCGGGATCGCCCGGGACCGCCCGGGACCGACCGGGACCGCCCCGGACCGCCCGGGACCACCCCGGACCGCCCGCGACCGCCCTGGACCGCCCGGGACCGCCCCGGACCGCCCTGGACCGCCCGGACCGCCCGGGACTGCCCGGACCGCCCCGGACCGCCCGGGACCGATCGGGACCTCCCGGGACCGCCCGGGAACGCCCGGGACCGCCCAGGACCGCCCGTGACCGCCCCGGACCGCCCGGGACGCCCGGGACCGCCGGGACTGCCCGGCACCGCCCAGGACCGCCCGGGACCGCCCGGGACCGCCCGGGACCGCCCCGGACCGCCCGGGACCGCCCGGACCGCCCGGGACCACCCCGGACTGCTCGGGACCGCCCGGGAACGGCCGGGACCGCCCGGGTCCGCCCGTGACCGCCCGGGACCGCCTGGGACCGCCCAGGACCGCCGGGACTGCCCGGGACCGCCCGGGACCGCCCGGGACCGCCCTGGAACGCCCGGGACCGCCCGGGACCGCCCGGGACCGCCCGGGACCGTCCGGACCGTCCGGGACCGCCCGGGACCGCACGGGACCGCCCGGGACCGCCCCGGACCGCCCGGGACCGCCCCAGACCGCCCGGGACCGCCCCGGACCGCCCGGGAACGCCCCGGACCGCCCGGGACCGCCCCGGACTGCCTGGGACTGCCCCGGACCGCCCGGGACCGCCCCGGACCGCCCGGGACCGCCCGGACCGCCCGGGACCGCCCGGGACCGTCCGGACCGTCCGGGACCGCCCGGGACCGCACGGGACCGCCCGGGACCGCCCCGGACCGCCCGGGACCGCCCCAGACCGCCCGGGACCGCCCCGGACCGCCCGGGAACGCCCCGGACCGCCCGGGACCGCCCCGGACTGCCTGGGACTGCCCCGGACCGCCCGGGACCGCCCCGGACCGCCCGGGACCGCCCCGGACCGCCCGGGACCGCCCGGGACCGTCCGGACCGTCCGGGACCGCCCGGGACCGCACGGGACCGCCCGGGACTGCCGCGGACCGCCCGGGACCGCCCCGGACCGCCCTGGACCGCTCCGGACCGCCCCGGCCCGCCCCGGACCGCCCGGGACCGCCCCGGACCGCCCGGGACCGCCCCGGACCGCCCGGGACCGCCCCAGACCGCCCGGGACCACCCCGGAACGCCCGGGACTGCCCCGGACCGCCCGGGACCGCCCGGGACCGCCCGGGACCGCCCCGGACCGCCACGGACCGCCCGGGACCACCTGGGACCGCCTGGGACCGCCCGGGACCGCCCGGGACCGCCCGGGACCGCCCGGGTCCGCCCGGGACCGCCGTGGACTGCCCGGGACCACCCGGGACTGCCCGGGACCACCCGGGAACGCCCCGGACCGCCCGGGACAGCCCCGGACCGCCCGGGACCGCCCCGGTCTGCCCGGGACCGCCCGGGACCGCCCGGGACCGCCCGGGACCGCCCGGGACCGCCCGGGACCGTCCGGGACCGCCCGGGACCGCCCTGGACCACCCGGGACCGCCCTGGAATGCTCGGGACCGCCCGGTACCGCCCACGACCGCCCGGGACCGCCAGGGACCGCCCGGGACCGTCCGGACCATCCGGGACCGCCCGGGACCGCACAGGACCGTCCGGGACCGCCCCGGACCGCCGGGGACCGCCCCCAACCGCCCGGGACCGCCCCGGACCGCCCGGGACCGCCGCGGACCGCCCGGGACCGCCCTGGACCGCCCGGGACCGCCCCGGACCACCCGGGCCCGCCCCGGACCGCCCGGGACTGCCCGGGACCGCCCGGGACCGCCCCGGACCGCCCGGGACAGCCCGGGATCCGCCCCGGACTGCCCGGGACCGCCCCAGACTGCCCGGGACCGCCCGGGACCGCCCCAGACCACCCGGGACCGCCCGGGACCGCCCCGGACCGCCACGGACCGCCCAGGACCGCCCAGGAACCGCCCGGGACCGCCCGGGACCGCCCGGGACCGCTCGGGACCGCCCGGGACCGCCCGGGACCGCCCCGGACCGCCCGGGACCGCCCTGGACCGCCCGGGACCGCCCCGGACCGCCCGGGACCGCCCGCGACCGCCCGGGACCGCCCCGGACCGCCCGGGACTGCCCGGGACCGCCCCGGACCGCCCGGGACCGCTCGGGACCGCCCGGGACCGCCCGGGAACGCCCGGGACCGCCCAGGACCGCCCGGGACCGCCCCGGACCGCCCGGGACCGCCCGGGACCGCCCGGGACCGCCCGGCACCGCCCAGGACCGCCCGGGACCGCCCGGGACCGCCCGGGACCGCCCCGGACCGCCCGGGACCGCCCCGGACCGCCACGGACCGCCCAGGACCGCCCAGGACCGCCCGGGACCGCCCGGGACTGCCCGGGATCGCCCGGGACCGCCCGGGACCGACCGGGACCGCCCCGGACCGCCCGGGACCGCCCCGGACCGCCCGCGACCGCCCTGGACCGCCCGGGACCGCCCCGGACCGCCCTGGACCGCCCCGGACCGCCCGGGACTGCCCGGGACCGCCCCGGACCGCCCGGGACCGATCGGGACCTCCCGGGACCGCCCGGGAACGCCCGGGACCGCACAGGACCGCCCGTGACCGCCCCGGACCGCCCGGGACGCCCGGGACCGCCCGGGACCGCCCGGCACCGCCCAGGACCGCCCGGGACCGCCCGGGACCGCCCGGGACCGCCCCGGACCGCCCGGGACCGCCCCGGACCGCCCGGGACCACCCCGGACTGCTCGGGACCGCCCGGGAACGGCCGGGACCGCGCGGGTCCGCCCGTGACCGCCCGGGACCGCCCGGGACCGCCCAGGACCGCCCGGGACCGCCCGGGACCGCCCGGGACCGCCCGGGACCGCCCTGGAACGCCCGGGACCGCCCGGGACCGCCCGGGACCGCCCGGGACCGTCCGGACCGTCCGGGACCGCCCGGGACCGCACGGGACCGCCCGGGACCGCCCCGGACCGCCCGGGACCGCCCCGGACCGCCCGGGACCGCCCCGGACCGCCCGGGAACGCCCCGGACCGCCCGGGACCGCCCCGGACTGCCTGGGACTGCCCCGGACCGCCCGGGACCGCCCCGGACCGCCCGGGACCGCCCCGGACCGCCCGGGACCGCCCGGGACCGCCCCGGACCGCCCGGGACCGCCCTGGACCGCCCGGGACAGCCCCGGACCGCCCGGGACCGCCCGCGACCGCCCGGGACCGCCCCGGACCGCCCGGGACTGCCCGGGACCGCCCCGGACCGCCCGGGACCGCTCGGGACCGCCCGGGACCGCCCGGGAACGCCCGGGACCGCCCAGGACCGCCCGGGACCGCCCCGGACCGCCCGGGACCGCCCGGGACCGCCCGAGACCGCCCGGCACTGCCCAGGACCGCCCGGGACCGCCCGGGACCGCCCGGGACCGCCCCGGACCGCCCGGGACCGCCCCGGACCGCCACGGACTGCCCAGGACCGCCCAGGACCGCCCGGGACCGCCCGGGACTGCCCGGGTTCGCCCGGGACCGCCCGGGACCGACCGGGACCGCCCCGGACCGCCCGGGACCGCCCCGGACCGCCCGCGACCGCCCTGGACCGCCCGGGGACCGCCCCGGACCGCCCTGGTCCGCCCCGGACCGCCCGGGACTGCCCGGGACCGCCCCGGACCGCCCGGGACCGATCGGGACCCTCCCGGGACCGCCCGGGAACGCCCGGGACCGCCCAGGACCGCCCGTGACCGCCCCGGACCGCCCGGGACGCCCGGGACCGCCCGGGACCGCCCGGCACCGCCCAG
This sequence comes from Petromyzon marinus, assembly GCF_048934315.1. Taxonomy (NCBI): domain Eukaryota; kingdom Metazoa; phylum Chordata; class Hyperoartia; order Petromyzontiformes; family Petromyzontidae; genus Petromyzon; species Petromyzon marinus. The sequence goes on from NW_027422770.1 coordinate 28,207, forward strand.
GACCGCCCGGGACCGCCCGGGACCGCCCGGGACCGCCCCGGACCGCCCGGGACCGCCCCGGACCGCCCGGGACCACCCCGGACTGCTCGGGACCGCCCGGGAACGGCCGGGACCGCCCGGGTCCGCCCGTGACCGCCCGGGACCGCCCGGGACCGCCCAGGACCGCCCGGGACCGTCCGGGACCGCCCGGGACCGCCCGGGACCGCCCTGGAATGCCCGGGACCGCCCGGGACCGCCCGGGACCGCCCGGGACCGTCGGACCGTCCGGGACCGCCCGGGACCGCACGGGACCGCCCGGGACCGCCCCGGACTACCCGGGACCGCCCCGGACCGCCCGGGACCGCCCCGGACCGCCCGGGAACGCCCCGGACCGCCCGGGACCGCCCCGGACTGCCTGGGACCGCCACGGACCGCCCGGGACCGCCCCGGACCGCCCGGGACCGCCCCGGACCGCCTGGGACCGCCCCGGACCGCCGCGGACCGCCCGGGCCCGCCCCGGACCGCCCGGGACCGCCCGGGACCGCCCGGGACCGCCCCGGACCGCCCGGGACCGCCCCGGACCGCCCGGGACCGCCCTGGACCGCCCGGGACCGCCCCGGACCGCCCGGGACCGCCCGCGACCGCCCGGGACCGCCCCGGACCGCCCGGGACTGCCCGGGACCGCCCCGGACCGCCCGGGACCGCTCGGGACCGCCCGGGACCGCCCGGGAACGCCCGGGACCGCCCAGGACCGCCCGGGACCGCCCGGACCGCCCGGGACCGCCCGGGACCGCCCGGGACCGCCCGGCACCGCCCAGGACCGCCCGGGACCGCCCGGGACCGCCCGGGACCGCCCCGGACCGCCCGGGACCGCCCCGGACCGCCACGGACCGCCCAGGACCGCCCAGGACCGCCCGGGACCGCCCGGGACTGCCCGGGATCGCCCGGGACCGCCCGGGACCGACCGGGACCGCCCCGGACCGCCCGGGACCGCCCCGGACCGCCCGCGACCGCCCTGGACCGCCCGGGACCGCCCCGGACCGCCCTGGACCGCCCCGGACCGCCCGGGACTGCCCGGGACCGCCCCGGACCGCCCGGGACCGATCGGGACCTCCCGGGACCGCCCGGGAACGCCCGGGACCGCCCAGGACCGCCCGTGACCGCCCCGGACCGCCCGGGACGCCCGGGACCGCCCGGGACCGCCCGGCACCGCCCAGGACCGCCCGGGACCGCCCGGGACCGCCCGGGACCGCCCCGGACCGCCCGGGACCGCCCCGGACCGCCCGGGACCACCCCGGACTGCTCGGGACCGCCCGGGAACGGCCGGGACCGCCCGGGTCCGCCCGTGACCGCCCGGGACCGCCCGGGACCGCCCAGGACCGCCCGGGACCGCCCGGGACCGCCCGGGACCGCCCGGGACCGCCCTGGAACGCCCGGGACCGCCCGGGACCGCCCGGGACCGCCCGGGACCGTCCGGACCGTCCGGGACCGCCCGGGACCGCACGGGACCGCCCGGGACCGCCCCGGACCGCCCGGGACCGCCCCGGACCGCCCGGGACCGCCCCGGACCGCCCGGGAACGCCCCGGACCGCCCGGGACCGCCCCGGACTGCCTGGGACTGCCCCGGACCGCCCGGGACCGCCCCGGACCGCCCGGGACCGCCCCGGACCGCCCGGGACCGCCCGGGACCGTCCGGACCGTCCGGGACCGCCCGGGACCGCACGGGACCGCCCGGGACTGCCGCGGACCGCCCGGGACCGCCCCGGACCGCCCTGGACCGCTCCGGACCGCCCCGGCCCGCCCCGGACCGCCCGGGACCGCCCCGGACCGCCCGGGACCGCCCCGGACCGCCCGGGACCGCCCCAGACCGCCCGGGACCACCCCGGAACGCCCGGGACTGCCCCGGACCGCCCGGGACCGCCCGGGACCGCCCGGGACCGCCCCGGACCGCCACGGACCGCCCGGGACCACCCGGGACCGCCTGGGACCGCCCGGGACCGCCCGGGACCGCCCGGGACCGCCCGGGTCCGCCCGGGACCGCCGTGGACCACCCGGGACCGCCCGGGACTGCCCGGGACCACCCGGGACCGCCCCGGACCGCCCGGGACAGCCCCGGACCGCCCGGGACCGCCCCGGTCTGCCCGGGACCGCCCGGGACTGCCCGGGACCGCCCGGGACCGCCCGGGACCGCCCGGGACCGCCCGGGACCGTCCGGGACCGCCCGGGACCGCCCTGGACCACCCGGGACCGCCCTGGAATGCTCGGGACCGCCCGGTACCGCCCACGACCGCCCGGGACCGCCAGGGACCGCCCGGGACCGTCCGGACCATCCGGGACCGCCCGGGACCGCACAGGACCGTCCGGGACCGCCCCGGACCGCCGGGGACCGCCCCGAACCGCCCGGGACCGCCCCGGACCGCCCGGGACCGCCGCGGACCGCCCGGGACCGCCCTGGACCGCCCGGGACCGCCCCGGACCACCCGGGCCCGCCCCGGACCGCCCGGGACTGCCCGGGACCGCCCGGGACCGCCCCGGACCGCCCGGGACCGCCCGGGATCCGCCCCGGACTGCCCGGGACCGCCCCAGACTGCCCGGGACCGCCCGGGACCGCCCCAGACCACCCGGGACCGCCCGGGACCGCCCTGGACCGCCACGGACCGCCCAGGACCGCCCAGGAACCGCCCGGGACCGCCCGGGACCGCCCGGGACCGCTCGGGACCGCCCGGGACCGCCCGGGACCGCCCCGGACCGCCCGGGACCGCCCTGGACCGCCCGGGACCGCCCCGGACCGCCCGGGACCGCCCGCGACCGCCCGGGACCGCCCCGGACCGCCCGGGACTGCCCGGGACCGCCCCGGACCGCCCGGGACCGCTCGGGACCGCCCGGGACCGCCCGGGAACGCCCGGGACCGCCCAGGACCGCCCGGGACCGCCCCGGACCGCCCGGGACCGCCCGGGACCGCCCGGGACCGCCCGGCACCGCCCAGGACCGCCCGGGACCGCCCGGGACCGCCCGGGACCGCCCCGGACCGCCCGGGACCGCCCCGGACCGCCACGGACCGCCCAGGACCGCCCAGGACCGCCCGGGACCGCCCGGGACTGCCCGGGATCGCCCGGGACCGCCCGGGACCGACCGGGACCGCCCCGGACCGCCCGGGACCGCCCCGGACCGCCCGCGACCGCCCTGGACCGCCCGGGACCGCCCCGGACCGCCCTGGACCGCCCCGGACCGCCCGGGACTGCCCGGGACCGCCCCGGACCGCCCGGGACCGATCGGGACCTCCCAGGACCGCCCGGGAACGCCCGGGACCGCACAGGACCGCCCGTGACCGCCCCGGACCGCCCGGGACGCCCGGGACCGCCCGGGACCGCCCGGCACCGCCCAGGACCGCCCGGGACCGCCCGGGACCGCCCGGGACCGCCCCGGACCGCCCGGGACCGCCCCGGACCGCCCAGGACCACCCCGGACTGCTCGGGACCGCCCGGGAACGGCCGGGACCGCCCGGGTCCGCCCGTGACCGCCCGGGACCGCCCGGGACCGCCCAGGACCGCCCGGGACCGCCCGGGACCGCCCGGGACCGCCCGGGACCGCCCTGGAACGCCCGGGACCGCCCGGGACCGCCCGGGACCGCCCGGGACCGTCCGGACCGTCCGGGACCGCCCGGGACCGCACGGGACCGCCCGGGACCGCCCCGGACCGTCCGGGACCGCCCCGGACCGCCCGGGACCGCCCCGGACCGCCCGGGAACGCCCCGGACCGCCCGGGACCGCCCCGGACTGCCTGGGACTGCCCCGGACCGCCCGGGACCGCCCCGGACCGCCCGGGACCGCCCCGGACCGCCCGGGACCGCCCGGGACCGCCCCGGACCGCCCGGGACCGCCCTGGACCGCCCGGGACCGCCCCGGACCGCCCGGGACCACCCGCGACCGCCCGGGACCGCCCCGGACCGCCCGGGACTGCCCGGGACCTCCCCGGACCGCCCGGGACCGCTCGGGACCGCCCGGGACCGCCCGGGAACGCCCGGGACCGCCCAGGACCGCCCGGGACCGCCCCGGACCGCCCGGGACCGCCCGGGACCGCCCGAGACCGCCCGGCACCGCCCAGGACCGCCCGGGACCGCCCGGGACCGCCCGGGACCGCCCCGGACCGCCCGGGACCGCCCCGGACCGCCACGGACTGCCCAGGACCGCCCAGGACCGCCCGGGACCGCCCGGGACTGCCCGGGTTCGCCCGGGACCGCCCGGGACCGACCGGGACCGCCCCGGACCGCCCGGGACCGCCCCGGACCGCCCGCGACCGCCCTGGACCGCCCGGGACCGCCCCGGACCGCCCTGGTCCGCCCCGGACCGCCCGGGACTGCCCGGGACCGCCCCGGACCGCCCGGGACCGATCGGGACCTCCCGGGACCGCCCGGGAACGCCCGGGACCGCCCAGGACCGCCCGTGACCGCCCCGGACCGCCCGGGACGCCCGGGACCGCCCGGGACCGCCCGGCACCGCCCAGGACCGCCCGGGACCGCCCGGGACCGCCCGGGACCGCCCCGGACCGCCCGGGACCGCCCCGGACCGCCCGGGACCACCCCGGACTGCTCGGGACCGCCCGGGAACGGCCGGGACCGCCCGGGTCCGCCCGTGACCGCCCGGGACCGCCCGGGACCGCCCAGGACCGCCCGGGACCGTCCGGGACCGCCCGGGACCGCCCGGGACCGCCCTGGAATGCCCGGGACCGCCCGGGACCGCCCGGGACCGCCCGGGACCGTCCGGACCGTCCGGGACCGCCCGGGACCGCACGGGACCGCCCGGGACCGCCCCGGACTACCCGGGACCGCCCCGGACCGCCCGGGACCGCCCCGGACCGCCCGGGAACGCCCCGGACCGCCCGGGACCGCCCCGGACTGCCTGGGACCGCCACGGACCGCCCGGGACCGCCCCGGACCGCCCGGGACCGCCCCGGACCGCCTGGGACCGCCCCGGACCGCCGCGGACCGCCCGGGCCCGCCCCGGACCGCCCGGGACCGCCCGGGACCGCCCGGGACCGCCCCGGACCGCCCGGGACCGCCTGGGACCGCCCCGGACCGCCCGGGACCGCCCCAGACCGCCCGGGACCGCCCGGGACTGCCCGGGACCGCCCTGGACCGCCCGGGACCGCCCGGGACCGCCCCGGACCGCCACGGACCGCCCAGGACCGCCCGGGAACCGCCCGGGAACCGCCCGGGAACGCCCGGGACCGCCCGGGACCGCCCGGGACCGCACGGGACCGCCCGGGACCGCCCTGGACCGCCCGGGACCGCCCCGGACCGCCCGGGACCGGCCCGGACCGCCCGGGACCGCCCCGGACCGCCCGGGACTGCCCCGGACCGCCCGGGACCGCCCCGGACCGCCCGGGACCGCCCCGGACCGCCTGGGACCGCCCGGGACCGCCCGGGACCACCCCGGACCGCCCGGGACCGCCCGGGACCACCCCGGACCGCCACGGACCGCCTGGGACCGCCCGGGTCCGCCCGGGACCGCCCGTGACCGCCCGGGACCGCCTGGGACCGACCCGGACCGCCCGGGACCGCCCGGGACCGCCAGGACCGCCCGGGACTGCCCTGGACCGCCACGGACCACCCGGGACTGCCCCGGACCGCCCGGGACCGCCCGGGACCACCCGGGACCGCCCGGGACCGCCCGGGACCACCCGGGACTGCCTGGGACCGCCCCGGACCGCCCATGACCGCCCCGGACCACCCGGGACCGCCCCGGACCGCCCGGGACCGCCCCGGACCGCCCGGGACCGCCCCGGACCGCCCTGGACTGCCCCGGACCGCCAGGGACCGCCCGGGACCGCCCGGGACCGCCCCGGACCGCCCCGGACCGCCCGGGACCGCCCCTGACCGCCCGGGACCGCCCCGGACCGCCCGGGACCGCCCGGGACTGCCCGGGACCGCCCGAGATCGCCCCGAACCGCCCGGGACCGCCTGGGACCGCCTGGGACCGACCCGGACCGCCCGGGACCGCCCGGGACCGCCAGGACCGCCCGGGACTGCCCGGGACCGCCACGGACCACCCGGGACTGCCCCGGACCGCCCGGGACCGCCCGGGACCACCCGGGCCCGCCCGGGACCGCCCGGGACCACCCGGGACTGCCTGGGACCGCCCCGGACCGCCCATGACCGCCCCGGACCACCCGGGACCGCCCCGGACCGCCCGGGACCGCCCCGGACCGCCCGGGACCGCCCCGGACCGCCCTGGACTGCCCCGGACCGCCAGGGACCGCCCGGGACCGCCCGGGACCGCCCCGGACCGCCCCGGACCGCCCGGGACCGGCCCTGACCGCCCGGGACTGCCCCGGACCGCCCGGGACCGCCCGGGACTGCCCGGGACCGCCCGAGATCGCCCCGAACCGCCCGGGACCGCCTGGGACCGCCCAGGACCGCCCGGGACCACCCGGGACCGCCCCGGACCGCCCGGGACCGCCCCGGACCGCCCGGGACCGCCCCGGACCACCCGGGACTGCCCGGGACCACCCGGGACCGCCCGGGACCGCCCGGGACCACCCGGGACCGCCCCGGACCGCCCGGGACCGCCCCGGACCGCCCGGGACCGCCCCGGACCACCCGGGACTGCCCGGGACCACCCGGGACCGCCCGGGACCGCCCTGGACCGCCCGGGACCGCCCTGGAACTCTCGGGACCGCCCGGGACCGCCCGGGACCGCCCGGGACCGCCCGGGACCGCCCGGGACCGCCCGGGACCGCCTGGGACCGTCCGGACCGTCCGGGACCGCCCGGGACCGCACGGGACCGCCCGGGACCGCCCCGGACCGCCTGGGACCGCCCCGGACCGCCCGGGACCGGCCCGGACCGCCTGGGACCGCTCCGGACCGCCCGGGACCGCCCCGGACCGCCCGGGACCGCCCCGGACCGCCCGGGATCGCCCCGAACCGCCCGAGACCGCCCGGGACCGCCCGGGACCACCGGGGACCGCCCTGGAACGCCCGGGACCGCCCGGGACCGCCCGGGACTGCCCGGGACTGCCCGGGACCGCCCGGGACCGTCCGGACCGTTCGGGACCGCCCGGGACCGCACGGGACCGCCCGGGACCGCCGCGGACCGCCCGGACCGCCCCGGACCGCCCTGGACCGCTCCGGACCGCCCCGGCCCGCCCCGGACCGCCCGGGACCGCCCCGGACCGCCCGGGACCGCCCCGGACCGCCCGGGACCGCCCCAGACCGCCCGGGACCACCCCGGACCGCCCGGGACCGCCCCGGACCACCCGGGACCGCCCGGGACCGCCCGGGACCGCCCCGGACCGCCACGGACCGACCGGGACTGCCCGGGACCGCCTGGGACCGCCCAGGACCGCCCGGGACCGCCCGGGACCGCCCCGGTCTGCCCGGGACCGCCCGGGACCGCCCGGGACCGCCCGGGACCGCCCGGGACCGCCCGGGACCGTCCGGGACCGCCCGGGACCGCCCTAGACCGCCCCGGACCGCCCTGGAATGCTCGGGACCGCCCGGTACCGCCCGCGACCGCCCGGGACCGCCCCGGTCTGCCCGGGACCGCCCGGGACCGCCCGGGACCGCCCGGGACCGCCCGGGACCGCCCGGGACCGTCCGGGACCGCCCGGGACCGCCCTAGACCGCCCCGGACCCCCCTGGAATGCTCGGGACCGCCCGGTACCGCCCGCGACCGCCCGGGACCGCCAGGGACCGCCGGGACCGTCCGGACCATCCGGGACCGCCCGGGACCGCACAGGACCACCCCGGACCGCCCCGGACCGCCCGGGACCGCCCCGAACCGCCCGGGACCGCCCCGGACCGCCCGGGACCGCCCCGGACCGCCCGGGACCGCCCTGGACCGCCCGGGACCGCCCCGGACCGCCCGGGCCCACCCCGGACCGCCCGGGACTGCCCGGGACCGCCCGGGACCGCCCCGGACCGCCCGGGACCGCCCGGGACCGCCCCGGACCGCCCGGGACCGCCCCAGACTGCCCGGGACCGCCCGGGACCGCCCGGGACCGCCCCGGACCGCCCGGGACCGCCCGGGACCGCCCCGGACCGTTATGGACCGCCCAGGACCGCCCGGGAACCGCCCGGGACCACCCGGGACCGCCCGGGACCGCTCGGGACCGCCCGGGACCGCCCGGGACCGCCCCGGACCGCCCGGGACCGCCCTGGACCGCCCGGGACCGCCCCGGACCGCCCGGGACCGCCCGCGACCGCCCGGGACCGCCCAGGACCGCCCGGGACCGCCCGGGACCGCCTGGGATCGCCCGGGACCGCCCGGGACTGAACGGGACCGCCCCGGACCGCCCGGGACCGCCCCGGACCGCCCGCGACCGCCCTGGACCGCCCGGGACCGCCCCGGACCGCCCGGGACCGCCCCGGACCGCCCGGGACTGCCCGGGACCGCCCCGGACCGCCCGGGACCGCTCGGGACCGCCCGGGACCGCCCGGGAACACCCGGGACCGCCCAGGACCGCCCGGGACCTCCCCGGACCGCCCGGGACCGCCCGGGACCGCCCGGGACCGCCCGGCACCGCCCAGGACCGCCCGTGACCGCCCGGGACCACCCGGGACCGCCCCGGACCGCCCGGGACCGCCCCGGACCGCCCGGGACCACCCCGGACTGCTCGGGACCGCCCGGGACCGGCCGGGACCGCCCGGGACCGCCCTGGACCGCCCGGGACCGCCCGGGACCGCCCCGGACCGCCACGGACCGCCCAGGACCGCCCGGGAACCGCCCAGGAACGCCCGGGACCGCCCGGGACCGCCCGGGACCGCCCGGGACCGCCCGGGACCGCCCGGGACCGCCCTGGACCGCCCGGGACCGCCCGGGCCCGCCCCGGACCGCCACGGACCGCCCAAGACCGCCCGGGAACCGCCCGGGAACGCCCGGGACCGCCCGGGACCGCCCGGGACCGCCCGGGACCGCCCGGGACCGCCCGGGACCGCCCCGGACCGCCCGGGACCGCCCTGGACCGCCCGGGACCGCCCCGGACCGCCCGGGACCGCCCGCGACCGCCCGGGACCGCCCAGGACCGCCCGGGACCGCCCGGGACCGCCCGGGATCGCCCGGGACCGCCCGGGACCGCCCGGGACCGCCCCGGACCGCCCGGGACCGCCCCGGACCGCACACGACCGCCCCGGACCGCCCGGGACCGCCCCGGACCGCCCGGGACCGCCCCGGACTGCCCGGGACTGCCCGGGACCGCCCCGGACCGCCCGGTACCGCCCGGGACCGCCCGGGACCGCCCGGCACCGCCCAGGACCGCCAGGGACCGCCCGGGACCGCCCGGGACCGCCCCGGACCGCCCGGACCGCCCCAGACCGCCCGGGACCGCCCAGGACCGCCCGGGACCGCCCGGGACCGCCCGGGACCGCCCGGGACCGCCCTGGAACGCCCGGGACCGCCCGGGACCGCCCCGGACCGCCCGGAACCGCCCCGGACCGCCCGGGACCGCCCCGGACCGCCTGGGAACGCCCCGGACCGCCCGGGACCGCCCCGGACTGCCTGGGACCGCCCCGGACCGCCGCGGACCGCCCGGGCCCGCCCCGACCGCCCGGGACCGCCCGGGACCGCCCGGGACCACCCCGGACCGCCCGGGACCGCCCGGGACCGCCCCGGACCGCCCGGGACCGCCCCAGACCGCCCGGGACCGCCCGGGACCGCCCGGGACCGCCCTGGACCGCCCGGGACCGCCCGGGACCGCCCCGGACCGCCACGGACCGCCCAGGACCGCCCGGGAACCGCCCGGGAACGCCCGGGACCGCCCGGGACCGCCCGGGAACGCCCGGGACCGCCCGGGACCGCCCCGGACCGCCCGGGACCGCCCCGGACCGCCCGGGACCGCCCCGGACCGCCCGGGACCGCCCGCGACCGCCCGGGACCGCCCAGGACCGCCCGGGCCCGCCCGGGACCGCCCGGGATCGCCCGGGACCGCCCGGGACCGCCCGGGACCGCCCCGGACCGCCCGGGACCGCCCCGGACCGCCCGCGACCGTCCCGGACCGCCCGGGACCGCCCCGGCCCGCCCGGGACCGCCCCGGACTGCCCGGGACTGCCCGGGACCGCCCCGGACCGCCCGGGACCACCCGGGACCGCCCGGGACTGCCCGGGACCGCCCGGGACCGCCCGGCACTGCCCAGGACCGCCCGCGACCGCCCGGGACCGCCCGGGACCGCCCCGGACCGCCCGGGACCGCCCCGGACCGCCCGGGACCACCCCGGACTGCTCGGGACCGCCCGGAACCGGCCGGAACCGCCCGGGACCGCCCGTGACCGCCCGGGACCGCCCGGGACCGCCCAGGACCGCCCGGGACTGCCCGGGACCACCCGGGACCGCCCGGGACCGCCCTGGAACGCCCGGGACCGCCCGGGACCGCCCGGGACCGCCCGGGACCGCCCGGGACCGCCCTGGACCGCCCGGGACCGCCCGGGACCGCCCCGGACCGCCACGGACCGCCCAGGACCGCCCGGGAACCGCCCGGGAACGCCCGGGACCGCCCGGGACCGCCCGGGACCGCCCGGGACCGCCCGGGACCGCCCGGGACCGCCCCGGACCGCCCGGGACCGCCCTGGACCGCCCGGGACCGCCCCGGACCGCCTGGGACCGCCCGCGACCGCCCGGGACCGCCCTGGACCGCCCGGGACCGCCCCGGACCGCCCGGGACCGCCCCGGACTGCCCGGGACTGCCCGGGACCGCCCCGGACCGCCCGGTACCGCCCGGGACCGCCCGGGACCGCCCGGCACTGCCCAGGACCGCCCGGGACCGCCCGGGACCGCCCGGGACCGCCCCGGACCGCCCGGGACCGCCCCAGACCGCCCGGGACCGCCCCAGACCGCCCGGGACCGCCCAGGACCGCCCGGGACCGCCCGGGACCGCCCGGGACCGCCCGGGACCGCCCTGGAACGCCCGGGACCGCCCGGGACCGCCCAGGACCGCCCGGAACCGCCCCGGACCGCCCGGGACCGCCCCGGACCGCTGGGAACGCCCCGGACCGCCCGGGACCGCCCCCGGACTGCCTGGGACCGCCCCGGACCGCCGCGGACCGCCCGGGCCCGCCCCGGACCGCCCGGGACCGCCCGGGACCGCCCGGGACCACCCGGACCGCCCGGGACCGCCCGGGACCGCCCCGGACCGCCCGGGACCGCCCCAGACCGCCCGGGACCGCCCGGGACCGCCCGGGGACCGCCCTGGACCGCCCGGGACCGCCCGGGACCGCCCGGACCGCCACGGACCGGCCCAGGACCGCCCGGGAACCGCCCGGGAACGCCCGGACCGCCCGGGACCGCCCGGGAACGCCCGGGACCGCCCGGGACCGCCCCGGACCGCCCGGGACCGCCCCGGACCGCCCGGGACCGCCCCGGACCGCCCGGGACCGCCCGCGACCGCCCGGGACCGCCCAGGACCGCCCGGGACCGCCCGGGACCGCCCGGGATCGCCCGGGACCGCCCGGGACCGCCGGGACCGCCCCGGACCGCCCGGGACCGCCCCGGACTGCCCGGGACTGCCCGGGACCGCCCCGGACCGCCCGGGACCACTCGGGACCGCCCGGGACTGCCCGGGACCGCCCGGGACCGCCCGGCACCGCCCAGACCGCCCGCGACCGCCCGGGACCGCCCGGGACCGCCCCGGACCGCCCGGGACCGCCCCGGACCGCCCGGGACCACCCCGGACTGCTCGGGACCGCCCGGAACCGGCCGGAACCGCCCGGTACCGCCCGTGACCGCCCGGGACCGCACGGGACCGCCCAGGACCGCCCGGGACTGCCCGGGACCACCCGGGACCGCCCGGGACCGCCCTGGAACGCCCGGGACCGCCCGGGACCGCCTGGGACCGCCCGGGACCGCCCGGGACCGCCCTGGACCGCCCGGGACCGCCCGGGACCGCCCCGGACCGCCACGGACCGCCCAGGACCGCCCGGGAACCGCCCGGGAACGCCCGGGACCGCCCGGGACCGCCCGGGACCGCCCGGGACCGCCCGGGACCGCCCGGGACCGCCCCGGACCGCCCGGGACCACCCCGGACTGCTCGGGACCGCCCGGGACCGGCCGGGACCGCCGGGACCGCCCGTGACCGCCCGGGACCGGCCGGGACCGCCCAGGACCGCCCGGGACCACCCGGGACCGCCCGGGACCGCCCGGGACCGCCTGGAACGCCCGGGACCGCCCGGGACCGCCCGGGACCGCCCGGGACCGCCCGGGACCGTCTGGACCGTCTGGGACCGCCCGGGACCGCACGGGACCGCCCGGGACCGCCCCGGACCGCCCGGGACCGCCCCGGACCGCCCGGGACCGCCCCGGACCGCCCGGGAACGCCCTGGACCGCCCGGGACCGCCCCGGACTGCCCGGGGACCGCCCTGGACCGCCCCGGACCGCCCGGGACCGCCCCGGACCGCCCGGGACCGCCCGGGACCGCCCGGGACCGCCCTGGACCGCCCGGGACCGCCCGGGACCGCCCCGGACCGCCACGGACCGCCCAGGACCGCCCGGGAACCGCCCAGGAACGCCCGGGACCGCCCGGGACCGCCCGGGACCGCCCGGGACCGCCCGGGCCCGCCCGGGACCGCCCTGGACCGCCCGGACCGCCCGGGCCCGCCCCGGACCGCCACGGACCGCCCAAGACCGCCCGGGAACCGCCCGGGAACGCCCGGGACCGCCCGGGACCGCCCGGGACCGCCCGGGACCGCCCGGGACCGCCCCGGACCGCCCGGGACCGCCCTGGACCGCCCGGGACCGCCCCGGACCGCCCGGGACCGCCCGCGACCGCCCGGGACCGCCCAGGACCGCCCGGGACCGCCCGGGACCGCCCGGGATCGCCCGGGACCGCCCGGGACCGCCCGGGACCGCCCCGGACCGCCCGGGACCGCCCCGGACCGCACACGACCGCCCCGGGACCGCCCGGGACCGCCCGGACCGCCCGGGACCGCCCTGGACTGCCCGGGACTGCCCGGGACCGCCCGGACCGCCCGGTACCGCCCGGGACCGCCCGGGACTGCCCGGCACCGCCCAGGACCGCCAGGGACCGCCCGGGACCGCCCGGGACCGCCCCGGACCGCCCGGGACCGCCCCAGACCGCCCGGGACCGCCCAGGACCGCCCGGGACCGCCCGGGACCGCCCCGGACCGCCGGGACCGCCCTGGAACGCCCGGGACCGCCCGGGACCGCCCCGGACCGCCCGGAACCGCCCCGGACCGCCCGGGACCGCCCCGGACCGCCTGGGAACGCCCCGGACCGCCCGGGACCGCCCCGGACTGCCTGGGACCGCCCGGACCGCCGCGGACCGCCCGGGCCCGCCCCGGACCGCCCGGGACCGCCCGGGACCGCCCGGGACCACCCCGGACCGCCCGGGACCGCCCGGGACCGCCCGGACCGCCCGGGACCGCCCCAGACCGCCCGGGACCGCCCGGGACCGCCCGGGACCGCCCTGGACCGCCCGGGACCGCCCGGGACCGCCCCGGACCGCCACGGACCGCCCAGGACCGGCCCGGGAACCGCCCGGGAACGCCCGGGACCGCCCGGGACCGCCCGGGAACGCCCGGGACCGCCCGGGACCGCCCCGGACCGCCCGGGACCGCCCCGGACCGCCCGGGACCGCCCCGGACCGCCCGGGACCGCCCGCGACCGCCCGGGACCGCCCAGGACCGCCCGGGCCCGCCCGGGACCGCCCGGGATCGCCCGGGACCGCCCGGGACCGCCCCGGACCACCCGGGACCGCCCCGACCGCCCGCGACCGTCCCGGACCGCCCGGGACCGCCCCGGCCCGCCCGGGACCGCCCCGGACTGCCCGGGACTGCCCGGGACCGCCCCGGACCGCCCGGGACCACCCGGGACCGCCCGGGACTGCCCGGGACCGCCCGGGACCGCCCGGCACCGCCCAGGACCGCCCGCGACCGCCCGGGACCGCCCGGGACCGCCCGGACCGCCCGGGACCGCCCCGGACCGCCTGGGACCACCCCGGACTGCTCGGGACCGCCCGGAACCGGCCGGAACCGCCCGGGACCGCCCGTGACCGCCCGGGACCGCCCGGGACCGCCCAGGACCGCCCGGGACTGCCCGGGACCACCCGGGACCGCCCGGGACCGCCCTGGAACGCCCGGGACCGCCCGGGACCGCCCGGGACCGCCCGGGACCGCCCGGGACCGCCCTGGACCGCCCGGGACCGCCCGGGACCGCCCCGGACCGCCACGGACCGCCCAGGACCGCCCGGGAACCGCCCGGGAACGCCCGGGACCGCCCGGGACCGCCCGGGACCGCCCGGGACCGCCCGGGACCGCCCGGGACCGCCCCGGACCGCCCGGGACCGCCCCGGGACCGCCCGGGACCGCCCCGGACCGCCTGGGACCGCCCGCGACCGCCCGGGACCGCCCAGGACCGCCCGGGACCGCCCGGGACCGCCCGGGACCGCCCCAGACCGCCCGGGGACCGCCCAGGACCGCCCGGGACCGCCCGGGACCGCCCGGGACCGCCCGGGACCGCCCTGGAACGCCCGGGGACCGCCCGGGACCGCCCCGGACCGCCCGGAACCGCCCGGAACCGCCCCGGACCGCCCGGGACCGCCCCGGACCGCCTGGGAACGCCCCGGACCGCCCGGGACCGCCCCGGACTGCCTGGGACCGCCCCGGACCGCCGCGGACCGCCCGGGCCCGCCCCGGACCGCCCGGGACCGCCCGGGACCGCCCGGGACCACCCCGGACCGCCCGGGACCGCCCGGGACCGCCCCGGACCGCCCGGGACCGCCCCAGACCGCCCGGGACCGCCCGGGACCGCCCGGGACCGCCCTGGACCGCCCGGGACCGCCCGGGACCGCCCCGGACCGCCACGGACCGCCCAGGACCGCCCGGGAACCGCCCGGGAACGCCCGGGACCGCCCGGGACCGCCCGGGAACGCCCGGACCGCCCGGGACCGCCCCGGACCGCCCGGGACCGCCCCGGACCGCCCGGGACCGCCCCGGACCGCCCGGGACCGCCCGCGACCGCCCGGGACCGCCCAGGACCGCCCGGGACCGCCCGGGACCGCCCGGGATCGCCCGGGACCGCCCGGGACCGCCCGGGACCGCCCCGGACCGCCCGGGACCGCCCCGGACTGCCCGGGACTGCCCGGGACCGCCCCGGACCGCCCGGGACCACTCGGGACCGCCCGGGACTGCCCGGGACCGCCCGGGACCGCCCGGCACCGCCCAGGACCGCCCGCGACCGCCCGGGACCGCCCGGGACCGCCCCGGACCGCCCGGGACCGCCCCTGACCGCCCGGGACCACCCCGGACTGCTCGGGACCGCCCGGAACCGGCCGGAACCGCCCGGGACCGCCCGTGACCGCCCGGGACCGCCCGGGACCGCCCAGGACCGCCTGGGACTGCCCGGGACCACCCGGGACCGACCGGGACCGCCCTGGAACGCCCGGGACCGCCCGGGACCGCCCGGGACCGCCCGGGACCGCCCTGGACCGCCCGGGACCGCCCGGGACCGCCCCGGACCGCCACGGACCGCCCAGGACCGCCCGGGAACCGCCCGGGAACGCCCGGGACCGCCCGGGACCGCCCGGGACCGCCCGGGACCGCCCGGGACCGCCCGGGACCGCCCGGGACCGCCCCGGACCGCCCGGGACCGCCCTGGACCGCCCGGGACCGCCCCGGACGGCCTGGGACCGCCCGAGACCGCCCGGGACCGCCCAGGACCGCCCGGGACCGCCCGCGACCGCCCGGGATCGCCCGGGACCGCCCGGGACCGCCCGGGACCGCCCCGGACCGCCCGGGACCGCCCCAGACCGCACACGACCGCCCTGGACCGCCCGGGACCGCCCCGGACCGCCCGGGACCGCCCCGGACTGCCCGGGACTGCCCGGGACCGCCCCGGACCGCCCGGTACCGCCCGGGACCGCCCGGGACCGCCCGGCACCGCCCAGGACCGCCCGGGACCGCCCGGGACCGCCCGGGACCGCCCCGGACCGCCCGGGACCGCCCCAGACCGCCCGGGACCGCCCAGGACCGCCCGGGACCGCCCGGGACCGCCCGGGACCGCCCGGGACCGCCCTGGAACGCCCGGGACCGCCCGGGACCGCCCCGGACCACCCGGGACCGCCCGGACCGCCCGGGACCGCCCCGGACCGCCTGGGAACGCCCCGGCCGCCCGGGACCGCCCCGGACTGCCTGGGACCGCCCCGGACCGCCCGGGACCGCCCCGGACCTCCCGGGACCGCCCCGGACCGCCTGGGACCGCCCCGGACCGCCCCGACCGCCCGGGCCCGCCCCGGCCCGCCCGGGACCGCCCGGGACCGCCCGGGACCACCCCGGACCGCCCGGGACCGCCCGGGACCGCCCCGGACCGCCAGGGACCGCCCCAGACCGCCCGGGACCGCCCGGGACCGCCCGGGACCGCCCTGGACCGCCCGGGACCGCCCGGGACCGCCGCGGACCGCCACGGACCGCCCAGGACCGCCGGGAACCGCCCGGGAACGCCCGGGACCGCCCGGGACCGCCCGGGACCGCCCGGGACCGCCCGGGACCGCCCCGGACCGCCCGGGACCGCCCTGGACCGCCCGGGACCGCCCCGGACCGCCGGGACCGCCCGCGACCGCCCGGATCGCCCAGGACCGCCCGGGACCGCCCGGGACCGCCCGGGATCGCCCGGGACCGCCCGGGACCGCCCCGGACCGCCCGGACCGCCCCGGACCGCCCGCGACCGTCCCGGACCGCCCGGGACCACCCCGGCCCGCCCGGGACCGCCCCGGACTGCCCGGGACTGCCCGGGACCGCCCCGGACCGCCCGGGACCGCTCGGGACCGCCCGGGACTGCCCGGGACCGCCCGGGACCGCCCGGCACCGCCCAGGACCGCCCGCGACCGCCCGGGACCGCCCGGGACCGCCCCGGACCGCCCGGGACCGCCCCGGACCACCCGGGACCACCCCGGACTGCTCGGGACCGCCCCGCAACCGGCCGGAACCGCCCAGGACCGCCCGTGACCGCCCGGACCGCCCGGGACCGCCCAGGACCGCCCGGGACCGCCCGGGACTGCCCGGGACCACCCGGGACCGCCCGGGACCGCCCTGGAACGCCCGGGACCGCCCGGGACTGCCCGGGACCACCCGGGACCGCCCGGGACCGCCCTGGAACGCCCGGGACCGCCCGGGACCGCCCTGGACCGCCCGGGACCGCCCGGGACCGCCCCGGACCGCCACGGACCGCCCAGGACCGCCCGGGAACCGCCCGGGAACGCCCGGGACCGCCCGGGACCGCCCGGGACCGCCCGGGACCGCCCGGGACCGCCCGGGACCGCCCCGGACCGCCCGGGGACCGCCCTGGACCGCCCGGGACCGCCCCGGACCGCCTGGTACCGCCCGCGACCGCCCGGGACCGCCCAGGACCGCCCGGGACCGCCCGGGGACCGCCCAGGATCGCCCGGGACCGCCCGGGACCGCCCGGGACCGCCCCGGACCGCCCGGGACCGCCCCGGACCGCACACGACCGCCCTGGACCGCCCGGGACCGCCCCGGACCGCCCGGGACCGCCCCGGACTGCCCGGAACTGCCCGGGACCGCCCCGGACCGCCCGGTACCGCCCCGGACCGCCCGGGACCGCCCGGCACCGCCCAGGACCGCCCGGGACCGCCCGGGACCGCCCGGGACCGCCCCGGACCGCCCCGGGGACCGCCCCAGACCGCCCGGGGACCGCCCAGGACCGCCCGGACCGCCCGGACCGCCCGGGACCGCCCGGGACCGCCCTGGAACGCCCGGGACCGCCCGGGACCGCCCCGGACCGCCCGGGACCGCCCCGGACCGCCCGCGACCGCCCCGGACCGCCTGGGAACGCCC
>NW_027422770.1:46080-107270 GCF_048934315.1 Petromyzon marinus
CCCGGGACCGGCCGGGACCGCCCGGGACCGCCCGTGACCGCCCGGGACCCGCCCGGGACCGCCCAGGACCGCCCGGGGACCGCCTGGGACCGCCCGGGACCGCCCGGGACCGCCCTGGGAATGCCCGGGACCGCCCGGGACCGCCCGGGACCGCCTGGGACCGCCCGGGACCGTCCGGACCGTCATGGACCGCCCGGGACCGCACGGGACCGCCCGGGACCGCCCCGGACCGCCCGGGACCGCCCCGGACTGCCCGGGACCGCCCCCGGACCGCCCGGGACCGCCCCGGACCGCCCGGGACCGCCCCGGACCGCCTGGGACCGCCCCGGACCGCCCGGGACCGCCCCGGACCGCCCGGGACCGCCCCGGACCGCCCTGGACCGCCCCGAACCGCCCGGGACCGCCCGGGACCGCCCGGGACCGCCCCGGACCGCCCGGGACCGCCCGGGACCGCCCGGACCGCCACGGACCACCCAGGACCGCCCGGGACCGCCCGGGACCGCCCGGGACCGCCCGGGACCACCCCGGACTGCTCGGGACCGCCCGGGACCGGCCGGGACCGCCCGGGACCGCCTGTGACCGCCCAGGACCGCCCGGGACCGCCCGGGACCGCCCGGGACCGCCCGGGACCGCCCGGGATCGCCCTGGAACGCCCGGGACCGCCCGGGACCGCCCGGGACCGCCCGGGACCGCCCGGGACCGTCCGGACCGTCCGGGACCGCACGGGGACCGCCCGGGACCGCCCCAGACCGCCCGGGACCGCCCCGGCACCGCCCGGGACCGCCCTGGACCGCCCGGGACCGCCCCGGACCGCCCGGGACCGCCCCGGACCGCCCGGGACCGCCCGGGACCGCCCCGGACCGACCGGGACCGCTCCGGGACCGCCCGAGACCGCCTGGGAACGCCCGGGACCGCCCCGGACCGCCCGGGACCGCCCCGGACCGCCCGGGACCGCCCCGGACCGCCTGGGACCACCCCGGACCGCCCGGGACCGCCCCGGACCGCCCGGGACCGCCCCGGACCGCCCTGGACCGCCCCGGACCGCCCGGGACCGCCCGGGACCGCCCGGGACCGCCCCGGACCGCCCGGGACCGCCCGGGACCGCTCCGGACCGCCACGGACCGCCCAGGACCGCCCGGGACCGCCCGGGACCGCCCGGGACCGCCCGGGACCACCCCGGACTGCTCGGGACCGCCCGGGACTGGCCGGGACCGCCCGGGACCGCCCGTGACCGCCCGGGACCACCCGGGACCGCCCAGGACCGCCCGGGACCGCCCGGGACCGCCCGGGACCGCCCGGGATCGCCCTGGAACGCCCGGGACCGCCCGGGACCGCCCGGGACCGCCCGGGACCGCCCGGGACCGTCCGGACCGTCCGGGACCGCCCGGGACCGCACGGGACCGCCCGGGACCGCCCCGGACCGCCCGGGACCGCCCCGGACCGCCCGGGACCGCCCTGGACGGCCCGGGACCGCCCCGGACCGCCGGGACCGCCCCGGACCGTCCGGGACCGCCTGGGACCGCCCCGGACCGACCGGGACCGCTCGGGACCGCCCGAGACCGCCCGGGAACGCCCGGACCGCCCAGGACCGCCCGGGACCGCCCCGGACCGCCCGGGACCGCCCAGGACCGCCCGGGACCGCCCGGCACCGCCCAGGACCGCCCGGTACCACCTGGGACCGCCCGGGACCGCCCCGAACCGCCCAGGACAGCCCCGGACCGCCCGGGACCACCCCGGACTGCTCGGGACCCGCCCGGGACCGGCCGGGACCGCCCGGGACCGCCCGTGACTGCCCGGGACCGCCCGGGACGCCCAGGACCGCCGGGACCGCCCGGGACCGCCCGGGACCGCCCGGGACCGCCCTGGAACGCCCGGGACCGCCCGGGACCGCCCGGTACCGCCTGGGACCGCCTGGGACCGTCCGGACCGTCCTGGACCGCCCGGGACCGCACGGGACCGCCCGGGACCCGCCCCGGACCGCCCGGGACCCGCCCACGCCCGGGACCGCCCCGGACCGCCGGGACCGCCCCGGACCGCCCGGACCGCCCCGGACCGCCTGGGACCGCCCCGGACCGCCCGGGACCGCCCCGGACCGCCCGGGACCGCCCCGGACCGCCCTGGACCGCCCCGGACCGCCCGGGACCGCCCGGGACTGCCCGGGACCGCCCCGGACCGCCCGGGACCGCCCGGGACCGCCCCGGACCGCCACGGACCGCCCAGGACCGCCCGGGACCGCCCGGGACCGCCCGGGACCGCCCGGGACCGCCCGGGACCGCCCGGGACTGCCCCGGACCGCCCGGGACCGCCCCGGACCGCCCGGGACCGCCCGCGACCAGCTGGGACCGCCCTGGACTGCCCAGGACCGCCCGGGACCACCTGGGACCGCCCGGGACCGCCCGGGACCGCCCGGGACCGCCCCGGACCGCCCGGGACTGCCCGGACCGCCACGGACCACCCAGCACCGCCCGGGAACCGCCCGGGACCGCCCGGGACCGCCCGGGACCGCCCGGGACCGCCCGGGACCGCCCCGAACCGCCCGGGACCGCCCCGAACCGCCCGGGACCGCCCCGGACCGCCCGGGACCGCCCGCGACCGCCCTGGACCGCCCAGGACCGCCTGGGACCGCCCGGGACTGCCCGGGATCGCCCGGGACCGCCCGGGACCGCCCGGGACCGCCCCGGACCGCCCGTGACCCGCCCCGGACCGCACGCGACCGCCCCGACCGTCCGGGACCGCCCCGGACCCGCCCAGGACCGCCCCGGACCGCCCGGGACTGCCCGAGACCGCCCCGGACCGCCCGGGACCGCTCGGGACCGCCCGGGACCGCCCGGGACCGCCCCGGACCGCGCGGGACCACCCCGGACCGCCCGGGACCGCCCGGGACCGCCCGGGACCGCCCGGAACCACCCAGGACCGCCCGGGACCGCCCGGGACCGCCCGGCACCGCCCAGGACCGCCCGGGACCGCCCAGGACCGCCCGGGACCGCCCCGGACCGCCCGGGACCGCCCCGGACCGCCCAGGACCACCCCGGACTGCTCGGGACCGCCCGGGACCGGCCGGGACCGCCCGGGACCGCCCGTGACCGCCCGGGACCGCCCGGACCGCCCGGGACCGCCCGGGACCGCCCAGGACCGCCCGGGACCACCCGGGACCACCCTGGAACGCCCGGGACCGCCCGGGACCGCCCGGGACCGCCCGGGACCGCCCGGGACTGTCTGGACCGTCCGGGACCGCCCGGGACCGCACGGGACCGCCCGGGACCGCCCCGGACCGCCCGGGACCGCCCCGGACCGCCCGGGACCGCCCCGGACTGCCCGGGAACGCCCCGGACCGCCCGGGACCGCCCCGGACTGCCTGAGACCGCCCCGGACCGCGCGGGACCGCCCCGGACCGCCCGGGACCGCCCCGGACCGCCTGGGACCACCCCGGACCGCCGCGGACCGCCCAGGCCCCGCCCCGGACCGCCCGGGACCGCCCGGGACCGCCCGGGACCGCCCCGGACCGCCCGGGACCGCCCGGGACCGCCCGGACCACCCGGGACCGCCCCAGACCGCCCGGACCGCCCGGGACCGCCCGGGACCGCCCTGGACCGCCCGGGACCGCCCGGGACCGCCCCGGACCGCACGGACCGCCCAGGACCGCCCGGGAACCGCCCGGGAATGCCCGGGACCGCCCGGGACCTCCCAGGACCGCCTGGGACCGCCCGGGACCGCCCCGGACCGCCCGGGACCGCCCTGGACCGCCCGGGACCGCCCCGGACCGCCCGGGACCACCCACGACCGCCCGGGACCGCCCAGGACCGCCCGGGACCGCCCGGGACCGCCCGGGATCGCCCGGGACCGCCTGGGACCGCCGGGACCGCCCGGACCGCCCGGGACCGCCCCGGACCGCCCGCGACCGCCCCGGACCGCCCGGGACCGCCCCGGACCGCCAGGGACCGCCCCGGACTGCCCGGGACTGCCCGGGACCGCCCCGGACCGCCCGGGACCGCTCGGGACCGCCCGGGACTGCCCGGGAACGCCCGGGACCGCCCAGGACCGCCCGGGACCGCCCCGGACCGCCCGATACCGCCCGGGACCGCCCGGGACCGCCCGGCACCGCCCAGGACCGCCCGGGACCACCCGGGACCGCCCGGGACCGCCCCGGACCGCCCGGGACCGCCCCGGACCGCCCGGGACCACCCCGGACTGCTCGGGACCGCCCGGGACCGGCCGGGACCGCCCGGGACCGCCGTGACCGCCCGGGACCGCCCGGGACCGCCCAGGACCGCCCGGGACCGCCCGGGACCGCCCGGGACCGCCCGGGACCGCGCTGGAACGCCCGGGACCGCCCGGGACCGCCCGGGACCGCCCGGGACCGCCCGGGACCGTCCGGACCGTCCGGGACCGCCCGGACCGCACGGGACCGCCCGGGACCGCCCGGACTGCCCGGGACCGCCCCGGACCGCCCGGGACCGCCCTGGAACCGCCCGGGACCCGCCCCGGACCGCCCGGGAACGCCCGGGACCGCCCAGGACCGCCCGGGACCGCCCCGGACCGCCCGGGACCGCCCGGGACCGCCCGGGACCGCCCGGCACCGCCCAGGACCGCCGGTACCGCCCGGGACCGCCCGGAACCGCCCCGGACCGCCCAGGACCGGCCCGGACCGCCCGGGACCACCCCGGACTGCTCGGGACCGCCCGGGACCGGCCGGGACCGCCCGGGACCGCCCGTGACCGCCCGGGACCGCCCGGGACCGCCCAGGACCGCCCGGGACCGCCCGGGACCGCCCGGGACCGCCCGGGACCGCCCTGGAACGCCCGGGACCGCCCGGGACCGCCCGGGACCGCCTGGGACCGCCGGGACCGTCCGGACCGTCCTGGACCGTCCGGACCGCACGGGACCGCCCGGGACCGCCCCGGACCGCCCGGGACCGCCCCGGACTGCCCGGGACCGCCCCAGACCGCCCGGGACCGCCCCGGACCGCCCGGGACCGCCCCGGACCGCCTGGGACCGCCCCGGACCGCCCGGGACCGCCCCGGACCGCCCGGGACCGCCCCGGACCGCCCTGGACCGCCCCGGACCGCCCGGGACCGCCCGGGACCGCCCGGGACCGCCCCGGACCGCCCGGGACCGCCCGGGACCGCCCCGGACCGCTACGGACCGCCCAGGGACCGCCCGGGACCGGCCGGGACCGCCCGGAACCGCCCAGGACCGCCCGGGACCGCCCGGGACCGCCCGGGGACCGCCCGGGACCGCCCGGGACCGCCCGGGACCACCCCGGACCGCCCGGGACTGCCCGACCGCCCGGGACCCGCCCCGGACCGCCCGGGACCGCCCGGGACCACCTGGGACCGCCCGGGAACGCCCGGGACCGCCCGGGACCGCCCGGGACCGCCCCGGACTGCCCGGGACCGCCCGGGACCGCCCCGGACCGCCCACGGACCGCCCAGCACCGCCCGGGAACCGCCCGGGACCGCCCGGGACCGCCCGGGACCGCCCGGGACCGCCCGGGACCGCGCCGGAACGCCCGGGACCGCCCCGGACCGCCCGGGACCGCCCCGGACCGCCCGGGACCGCCCGCGACCGCCCTGGACCGCCCAGGACCACCCGGGACCGCCCGGGACCGCCCGGATCGCCCGGGACCGCCCGGGACCGCGGGACCGCCCCGGACCGCCCGGGACCGCCCCGGACCACCCGCGACCGCCCCGGACCGCCCGGGACCGCCCCGGACCGCCCAGGACCGCCCCGGACCGCCCGGGACTGCCCAGGACCGCCCCGGACCGCCCGGGACCGCTCGGGACCACCCGGGACCGCCCCGGGACCGCCCGGGACCGCCCCGGACCGCCCGGGACCACCCCGGACCGCCCGGGACCGCCCGGGACCGCCCGGGACCGCCCGGCACCACGCAGGACCGCCCGGGACCGCCCGGGACCGCCCGGGACCGCCCCGGACCGCCCGGGACCGCCGCGGACCGCCCGGGACCACCCCGGACTGCCCGGGACCGACCGGGACCGGCCGGGACCGCCCGGGACCGCCCGTGACCGCCCGGGACCGCCCGGGACCCGCACAGGACCGCCCGGGACCGCCCGGGACCACCCGGGGACCGCCCGGGACCGCCCTGGAACGCCCGGGACCGCCCGGGACCGCCCGGGACCGCCCGGGACCGCCCTGGAACGCCCGGGACCGCCCGGGACCGCCCGGGACCGCCCGGACCGCCGAGGACCGCCCCGGACTGCCCGGGACCGGCCCGGACCGCCCGGGACCGCCCCGGACCGCCCGGGACCGCCCGGGACCGCCCGGGACCGCCCGGGACCGCCCCGGACCGCCCGGGACCGCCCCGGACCGCCCGGGACCGCCCCGGACCGCCGAGGACCGCCCCAGACCGCCCGGGACCGGCCCGGACCGCCCGGGACCGCCCGGACCGCCCGGGACCGCCCCGGACCGCCCTGGACCGCCCCGGACCGCCCGGGACCGCCCGGGACCGCCCGGGACCACCCCGGACCGCCCGGGACCGCCCGGGACCGCCCCGGACCCCCACGGACCGCCCGGGACCGCCCGGGACCGCCCGGGACCGCCCGGGACCGCCCGCGACCGCCCCGGACCGCCCGGGACCGCCACGGACCGCCCGGAACCGCCCTTGACCGCCCGGGACCGCCCCGGACCGCCCGGGACGGCCCGGACCGCCCGGGACCGCCCGGACCGCCCTGGGACTGCCCCGGACCGCCCGGGACCGCCCGGGACCGCCCGGGACCGCCCCGGACCGCCCGGGACCGCCCGGGACCGCCCCGGACCGCCACGGACCGCCCAGGACCGCCCGGGACCGCCCGGGACCGCCCTGGAACGCCCGGGACCGCCCGGGACCGCCCGGGACCGCCCCGGACCGCCGAGGACCGCCCCGGACGCCCGGGACCGGCCCGGACCGCCCGGGACCGCCCGGACCGCCCGGGACCGCCCGGGACCGCCCGGGACCGCCCGGGACCGCCCCGGACCGCCCGGGACCGCCCCGGACCGCCCGGACCGCCCCGGACCGCCGAGGACCGCCCCGGACCGCCCGGGACCGGCCCGGACCGCCCGGGACCGCCCCGGACCGCCCGGGACCGCCCCGGACCGCCCTGGACCGCCCCGGACCGCCCGGGACCGCCCGGGACCGCCCCGGACCCCCACGGGACCGCCCGGGACCGCCCGGGACCGCCCGGGACCGCCCGGGACCGCCCGCGACCGCCCCGGACCGCCCGGGACCGCCACGGACCGCCCGGAACCGCCCTTGACCGCCCCGGGACCGCCCCGGACCGCCCGGGACGGCCCCGGACCGCCCGGGACCGCCCCGGACCGCCCTGGACTGCCCCGGACCGCCCGGGACCGCCCGGGACCGCCGGGACCGCCCCGGACCGCCCGGGACCGCCCGGGACCGCCCCGGACCGCCACGGACCGCCCAGGACCGCCCGGGACCGCCCGGGACCGCCCTGGAACGCCCGGGACCGCCCGGGACCGCCCGGGACCGCCCCGGACCGCCGAGGACCGCCCCGGACCGCCCGGGACCGGCCCGGACCGCCCGGGACCGCCCCGGACCGCCCGGGACCGCCCGGGACCGCCCGGGACCGCCCGGGACCGCCCGGACCGCCCGGGACCGCCCGGACCGCCCGGGACCGCCCCGGACCGCCGAGGACCGCCCCGGACCCGCCCGGGACCGGCCCGGACCGCCCGGGACCGCCCCGGACCGCCCGGGACCGCCCCGGACCGCCCTGGACCGCCCCGGACCGCCCGGGACCGCCCGGGACCGCCCGGGACCGCCCGGACCGCCCGCGACCGCCCCGGACCGCCCGGGACCGCCACGGACCGCCCGGAACCGCCCTTGAACCGCCCGGGACCGCCCCGGACCGCCCGGGACGGCCCCGGACCGCCCGGGACCGCCCCGGACCCGCCCTGGACTGCCCCGGACCGCCCGGGACCGCCCGGGACCGCCCGGGACCGCCCCGGACCGCCCGGGACCGCCCGGGACCGCCCCGGACCGCCACGGACCGCCCAGGACCGCCCGCGAACCGCCGGGACCGCCCGGGGACCGCCCGGGACCGCCCGGGTCCGCCCGGGACCGCCCCGGACCGCCCGGGACCGCCCCGGACCGCCCGGGACCGCCCCGGACCGCCCGGGACCGCCCGCGGACCGCCCGGGACCGCCCAGGACCGCCCGGGACCGCCCGGGATCGCCCGGGACCGCCCGGGACCGCCCGGGACCGCCACGGACCGCCCGGGACCGCCCCGGACCGCCCGCGACCGCCCCAGACCGCCCGCGACCGCCCCGGACCGCCCGGGACCGCCACGGACCGCCCGGAACCGCCCTTGACCGCCCGGGACCGCCCCGGACCGCCCGGGACGGCCCCGGACCGCCCGGGACCGCCCCGGACCGCCCTGGACTGCCCCGGACCGCCCGGGACCGCCCGGGACCGCCCGGGACCGCCCCGGACCGCCCGGGACCGCCCGGGACCGCCCCGGACCGCCACGGACCGCCCAGGACCGCCCGGGACCGCCCGGGACCGCCCTGGAACGCCCGGGACCGCCCGGGACCGCCCGGGACCGCCCCGGACCGCCGAGGACCGCCCCGGACCGCCCGGGACCGGCCCGGACCGCCCGGGACCGCCCCGGACCGCCCGGGACCGCCCGGGACCGCCCGGGACCGCCCGGGACCGCCCCGGACCGCCCGGGACCGCCCCGGACCCGCCCGGGACCGCCCCGGACCGCCGAGGACCGCCCCCGGACCGCCCGGGACCGGCCCGGACCGCCCGGGACCGCCCCGGACCGCCCGGGACCGCCCCGGACCGCCCTGGACCGCCCCGGACCGCCCGGGACCGCCCGGGACCGCCCGGGACCGCCCGGGACCGCCCGCGACCGCCCCGGACCGCCCGGGACCGCCACGGACCGCCCGGAACCGCCCTTGACCGCCCGGGACCGCCCCGGACCGCCCGGGACGGCCCCGGACCGCCCGGGACCGCCCCGGACCGCCCTGGACTGCCCCGGACCGCCCGGGACCGCCCGGGACCGCCCGGGACCGCCCCGGACCGCCCGGGACCGCCCGGGACCGCCCCGGACCGCCACGGACCGCCCAGGACCGCCCGCGAACCGCCCGGGACCGCCCGGGACCGCCCGGGACCGCCCGGGTCCGCCCGGGACCGCCCCGGACCGCCCGGGACCGCCCCGGACCGCCGGGACCGCCCCGGACCGCCGGGACCGCCCGCGACCGCCCGGGACCGCCCAGGACCGCCCGGGACCGCCCGGGATCGCCCGGGACCGCCCGGGACCGCCCGGGACCGCCACGGACCGCCCGGGACCGCCCCGGACCGCCCGCGACCGCCCCAGACCGCCCGGACCGCCCCGGACCACGCGGGCCCGCCCCGGACCGCCCGGGACTGCCCGGGACCGCCCCGGACCGCCCGGGACCGCTCGGGACCGCCCGGGACCGCCCGGGACCGCCGCGGACCGCCCGGGACCGCCCCGGACCGCCCGGGACCGCCCGGGACCGCGCGGGACCCGCCCGGCACCGCCCAGGACCGCCCGGGACCGCCCGGGACCGCCCGGGACCGCCCCGGACCGCCCGGGACCACCCCGGACCGTCCGGGACCACCCCGGACTGCCCGGGACCGCCCGGGACCGGCCGGGACCGCCCGGGACCGCCCGTGACCACCCGGGACCGCCCGGGACCGCCCAGGACCGCCCGGGACCGCCCGGGACCGCCCGGGACCGCCGGGGACCGCCCTGGAATGCCCGGGACCGCCCGGGACCGCCCGCGACCGCTCGGGACCGCCCGGGACCGTCCGGACCGTCCGGGACCGCCCGGGACCGCACGGGACCGCCCGGGACCGCCCCGGACCGCCCGGGACTGCCCCGGACTGCCCGGGACTGCCCCGGACCGCCCGGGACCGCCCCGGACGCCCGGGACCGCCCGGGACCGCCCCGGACCGCCACGGACCACCCAGGACCGCCCGGGACCGCCCGGGACCACCCGGGACCGCCCGGGACCGCCCGGGACCGCCCGGGACCGCCCGGGACCGCCCGGGACCGCCCGGGACCGCCCCGGACCGCCCGGGACTGCCCCGGACCGCCCGGGACCGCCCCGGACCGCCCGGGACCCGCCCGGGACCACCTGGGACCTCCCGGGACCGCCCGGGACCACCCGGGACCGCCTGGGACCGCCCGGGACCGCCCGGGACCGCCCGGGACCGCCCCGGACCGCCCGGGACCGCCCGGGACCGCCCCGGACCGCCACGGACCGCCCAGCACCGCCCGGGAACCGCCCTGGACCGCCCGGGACCGCCCGGGACCGCTCGGGACCGCCCGGGACCGCCCCGGACCGCCCCGGACCGCCCCGGACCGCCCGGGACCGCCCCGGACCGCCCGGGACCGCCCGCGACCGCCCTGGACCGCCCAGGACCGCCCGGGACCGGCCCGGGACCGCCCGGGATCGCCCGGGACCGCCCGGGACCGCCCGGGACCGCCCCGGACCGCCTGGGAACGCCCCGGACCGCCCGCGACCGCCCCGGACCGCCCGGGACCGCCCCGGACCGCCCAGGACCGCCCCGGACCGCCCGGGACTGCCCGGGACCGCCTCGGACGCCCGGGACCGCTCGGGACCGCCTGGGACCGCCCGGGACCGCCCGGGACCGCCTCGGACCGCCCGGGACCACCCCGGACCGCCCGGGACCGCCCGGGACCGCCCGGGACCGCCCGGCACCACCCAGAGAGTCTCACTGATTAACACTGAACCCTGTGGGAGTCTCAGTGATTAACACTGAACCCTATGGGAGTCTCACTGATTAACACTGAACCCTATGGGAGTCTCAGTGATTGTCACTGAAACCTATGGGCGTCTCACTGATTAACACTGAACCCTGTGGGAGTCTCCAATGATTAACACTGAACCCTGTGGGAGTCTCACGGATTAACACTGAACCCTGTGGGAGTCTCACTGATTATCCCTGAACCCTGTGGGAGTCTCACTGATTAACACTGAACCCTGTGGGAGTCTCACTGATTAACACTGAACCCTGTGGGAGTCTCACTGATTAACACAGAACCCTGTGGGAGTCCGGACCGCCCGGGACCGCCCCAGACTGCCTGGGACCGCCCCGGACCGCCCGGGACCGCCCCGGACCGCCCGGGACCGCCCCGGACCGCCCGGGACCACCCCGGACCGCCCGGGACCGCCCCGGACCGCCCGGGACCGCCCCGGACCGCCCGAACCGCCCCAGACTGCCTGGGACCGCCCCGGACCGCCCGGGACTGCCCCGGACCGCCCGGGACCGCCCTTGACTGCCCAGGACCGCCCCGGACCGCCCGGGACCGCCCGGTACCGCCCCGGACCGCCCCGGACCGCCCTGGACCGCCCGGGACCGCCCAGGACCGCCCCGGACCGCCCGGGACCGGCCCGGTACCGCCCCGGACCGCCCCGGACCGCCCTGGACCGCCCGGGACCGCCCGGGACCGCCCCGGACCGCCCGGGACCGCCCCGGACCGCCCTGGACCGCCCCGGACCGCCCGGGACCGCCCGGGACCGCCCGGGACCACCCCGGACCGCCCGGGACCGCCCGGGACCGCCCCGGACCCCCACGGACCGCCCGGGACCGCCCGGGACCGCCCGGGACCGCCCGGGGACCGCCCGCGACCGCCCCGGACCGCCCGGGACCGCCACGGACCGCCCGGAACCGCCCTTGACCGCCCGGGACCGCCCCGGACCGCCCGGGACGGCCCCGGACCGCCCGGGACGCCCCGGACCGCCCTGGACTGCCCCGGACCGCCCGGGACCGCCCGGGACCGCCCGGGACCGCCCCGGATCGCCCGGGACCGCCCGGGACCGCCCCGGACCGCCACGGACCGCCCAGGACCGCCCGCGAACCGCCCGGGACCGCCCGGGACCGCCCGGGACCGCCCGGGTCCGCCCGGGACCGCCCCGGACCGCCCGGGACCGCCCCGGGACCGCCCGGGACCGCCCCGGACCGCCCGGGACCGCCCGCGACCGCCCGGGACCGCCCAGGACCGCCCGGGACCGCCCGGGATCGCCCGGACCGCCCGGACCGCCCGGGACCGCCACGGACCGCCCGGGACCGCCCCGGACCGCCCGCGACCGCCCCAGACCGCCCGGGACCGCCCCGGGAACCACGCGGGCCCGCCCCGGACCGCCCGGGACTGCCCGGGACCGCCCCGGACCGCCCGGGACCGCTCGGGACCGCCCGGGACCGCCCGGGACCGCCGCGGACCGCCCGGGACCGCCCGGACCGCCCGGGACCGCCCGGGACCGCGCGGGACCGCCCGGCACCGCCCAGGACCGCCCGGGACCGCCCGGGACCGCCCGGGACCGCCCCGGACCGCCCGGGACCACCCCGGACCGTCCGGGACCACCCCGGACTGCCCGGGACCGCCCGGGACCGGCCGGGACCGCCCGGGACCGCCCGTGACCACCCGGGACCGCCCGGGACCGCCCAGGACCGCCCGGGACCGCCCGGGACCGCCCGGGACCGCCGGGGACCGCCCTGGAATGCCCGGGACCGCCCGGGACCGCCCGGGACCGCTCGGGACCGCCCGGGACCGTCGGACCGTCCGGACCGTCCGGGACCGCCCGGACCGCACGGGACCGCCCGGGACCGCCCCGGACCGCCCGGGACTGCCCCGGACTGCCCGGGACTGCCCCGGACCGCCCGGGACCGCCCCGGACCGCCCGGGACCGCCCGGGACCGCCCCGGACCGCCAGGGACCACCCAGGACCGCCCGGGACCGCCCGGGACCACCCGGGACCGCCCGGGACCGCCCGGGACCGCCCGGGACCGCCCGGGACCGCCCGGGACCGCCCGGGACCGCCCCGGACCGCCCGGGACTGCCCCGGACCGCCCGGGACCGCCCCGGACCGCCCGGGACCGCC
Organism: Petromyzon marinus; assembly: GCF_048934315.1. NCBI lineage: Eukaryota > Metazoa > Chordata > Hyperoartia > Petromyzontiformes > Petromyzontidae > Petromyzon > Petromyzon marinus. Next base: position 58,966 of record NW_027422770.1, read on the forward strand.
CGGGACCACCTGGGACCGCCCGGGACCGCCCGGGACCACCCGGGACCGCCTGGGACCGCCCGGGACCGCCCGGGACCGCCCGGGACCGCCCCGGACCGCCCGGGACCGCCCGGGACCGCCCCGGACCGCCACGGACCGCCCAGCACCGCCCGGGAACCGCCCTGGACCGCCCGGGACCGCCCGGGACCGCTCGGGACCGCCCGGGACCGCCCCGGACCGCCCGGGACCGCCCCGGACCGCCCGGGACCGCCCCGGACCGCCCGGGACCGCCCGCGACCGCCCTGGACCGCCCAGGACCGCCCGGGACCGCCCGGGACCGCCCGGGATCGCCCGGGACCGCCCGGGACCGCCCGGGACCGCCCCGGACCGCCCGGGAACGCCCCGGACCGCCCGCGACCGCCCCGGACCGCCCGGGACCGCCCCGGACCGCCCAGGACCGCCCCGGACCGCCCGGGACTGCCCGGGACCGCCCCGGACCGCCCGGGACCGCTCGGGACCGCCTGGGACCGCGCGGGACCGCCCGGGACCGCCTCGGACCGCCCGGGACCACCCCGGACCGCCCGGGACCGCCCGGGACCGCCCGGGACCGCCCGGCACCACCCAGAGAGTCTCACTGATTAACACTGAACCCTGTGGGAGTCTCAGTGATTAACACTGAACCCTATGGGAGTCTCACTGATTAACACTGAACCCTATGGGAGTCTCAGTGATTGTCACTGAAACCTATGGGCGTCTCACTGATTAACACTGAACCCTGTGGGAGTCTCAATGATTAACACTGAACCCTGTGGGAGTCTCACTGATTAACACTGAACCCTGTGGGAGTCTCACTGATTATCCCTGAACCCTGTGGGAGTCTCACTGATTAACACTGAACCCTGTGGGAGTCTCACTGATTAACACTGAACCCTGTGGGAGTCTCACTGATTAACACAGAACCCTGTGGGAGTCCGGACCGCCCGGGACCGCCCCAGACTGCCTGGGACCGCCCCGGACCGCCCGGGACCGCCCCGGACCGCCCGGGACCGCCCCGGACCGCCCGGGACCACCCCGGACCGCCCGGGACCGCCCCGGACCGCCCGGGACCGCCCCGGACCGCCCGGAACCGCCCCAGACTGCCTGGGACCGCCCCGGACCGCCCGGGACTGCCCCGGACCGCCCGGGACCGCCCTTGACTGCCCAGGACCGCCCCGGACCGCCCGGGACCGCCCGGTACCGCCCCGGACCGCCCCGGACCGCCCTGGACCGCCCGGGACCGCCCAGGACCGCCCCGGACCGCCCGGGACCGCCCGGTACCGCCCCGGACCGCCCCGGACCGCCCTGGACCGCCCGGGACCGCCCGGACCGGCCGGGACTGCCCGGGACCGCCCGAGACCGCCCGGGACCGCCCGGGACCACCCAAGACCGCCCGGGACCGCTCGTCCCCGCCCGAGACCGCCCCGGACCTCCTGGGACCGCCCGGGACCGCCCGGGACCGCCCGAGACCGCCCGGGACCGCCCGGGATTGCCCAGGACCACCCGGGACCGCCCAGGACCGCCTCGGATCGCCCGGGACCGCCCCGGACCGCCCGAGACCGCCCCGGACCGCCCGGGACCGCCCCGGACCGCCGTGGACCGCCCTGGACCGCCCAGGACCACCCCGGACCGCCCCGGGACTGCCCGGGACCGCCCCGGACCGCCCTGGACCGCTCGGGACCGCCCGGGACCGGCCGGGACCGCCCGGGACCGCCCGGGACCGCCCGGGACCGCCCGGGACCACCCGGGACCGCCCGGGACCGCCCGTCCCCGCCCGGGACCGCCCGGAACCGCCCGGAACCGCCCGGGACCGCCTGGGACCGCCGGGACCGCCCGGGACCGCCTGGGACCGCCCGGGACGGCCCAGGACCGCCCCGGCCCGCCCGGGACCTCCCGGGACCGCCCGGGACCGCCCGGGACCGCCCGAGATCGCCCGGGACCAAACGGGACCGCCCGGGTCCGCCCGGGACCGCCCGGGACCGCCCGGGACCGCCCGGGACAGCCTGGACCGCCCTGGACCGCCCGGGACCGCCCGGGACCGCCCGGGGACCGCCCGTGACCGCCCGGGACCGCCCCGGACCGCCCGGGACCGCCCCGGACCGCCCTGGACCGCCCGGGACCGCCCGGGACCGCCCGGGACCGCCCAGGACCGACCGGGACCGCCCAGGACCGCCCTGGAACGCCCGGTACCGCCCGGACCGCCCGGGACCGCTCGGGACCGCCCGGGACCGCCTGGACCGCCCGGGACCGCCCCAGACCGCCCGGGACCGCCCGGGACCGCACGGGACCGCCCGGGACCGCCCAGGACCGCCCGGGACCGCCCGGGTCCGCCCGGGACCGGCCGGGACCGCCCGGGACCGCCCGGGACCGCCCGGGAACGCCCGGGAGCGCCCCGGACCGCCCGGGACCGCCCCAAACCACCCGGACGGCCCCGGACCGCCCAGGACCGCCCCGGACAACCCGGGACCGCCCAGGACCGCCCGGACCGCCCCGGACCGCCCGGGACCGCCCTGGACCGCTCCGGACCGCCCGGGACCGCCCCGGACCGCCCGGGACCGCCCGGGACAGGCTGGGACCGCCCGGGACCGCCCGGGACCGCCCGGGACCGCCCGGGACCGCCCGGGAGCGCCCAGGACCGCCCCGGACCGCCCAGGACCGCCCGGGAGCGCCCGGGACCGCCCCGTACCGCCCGGGACCGCCCCGGACTGCCCGCGACCGCCCTGGACCGCCCGGGACCGCCCCAGATTGCCCGGGACCGCCCGGGACCGCCCGGGACCGCCCCGGACCGCCCGGGACCGCCCCGGACCGCCCGGGACCGCCCGAGACCGCCCGGGACCGCCCGGGACCGCCCAGGACCGCCCGGGATCGCCCGGGACCGCCCAGGAGCGCCAGGGACCGCCCCGGACCGCCCGGGACCGCCCCGGACCGCCCGGGAACGCCCCGGACCACCCGGGACCGCCTCGGACCGCCCAGGACCGCCCCGGACCGCCCGGGACCGCCCGGAACCGCCCGGGACCGACCAGGACCACCCAGGACCGCCCGGGACCGCCCCGGACCGCCCGGGACCGCCCTGGAACGCCCCGGGACCGCTCTGGACTGCCCGGGACTGCCCGGGACTGCCCGGGACCGCCCGGGACCGCCCGGGACCGCCCTGGAACGCCCCTGGACTGCCCTGGAACGCCCCGGACCACCCGGGCACGGCCCGGGACCGCCCGAGACCGCCCCGTTCCGCCCGGGACCGCCCCGGACCGCCGGGGACCGCCCGGGACCGCCCGGGACCGCCCCAGACCGCCCGCGACCGCCCGGGACCGCCCCGGACCGCCCCGGACCGCCCGGGACCGCCCCGGACCGCCCGGGACCGCCCGGGACCGCCCGGGACTGCCCGGGACCGCCCGGCACTGCCCGGGACCGCCCGGGAGCGCCCGGGACCGCCCGGGATCGCCCGGGACCGCCCGGGACCGCCCGGGACCGCCCCGGACACCCCGGGACCGCCCGGGACCGCCCGCGACCGCCCGGGACCGCCCGGGACCGCCCGGGACCGCCCGGGACCACCCAAGACCGCCCGGGACCGCCCGGTACCACCCGGGACCGCCCGGGACCGCCCGGGACCGCCCGGGACCGCCCGGGACCGCCCAGGACCGACCGGGACCGCCCAGGACCGCCCTGGAACGCCCGGTACCGCCCGGGACCGCCCGGGACCGCCCTGGACCGCCCGGGACCGCCCTGGAACACCCGGGACCGCCCGGGACCGCCGGGACCGCTCGGGACCGCCCGGGACCGCCTGGGACCGCCCGGGACCGCCCCGTTCCGCCCGGGACCGCCCCGGACCGCCGGGGACCGCCCGGGACCGCCCGGGACCGCCCCAGACCGCCCGCGAACCGCCCGGGACCGCCGCGGACCGCCCCGGGACCGCCCAGGACCGCCCCGGACCGCCCGGGACCGCCCGGGACCGCCCGGGACTGCCCGGGACCGCTCGGGACCGCCGGGACCGCCTGGGACCGCCCGAGACCGCCCCATTCCGCCCGGGACCGCCCCGGACCGCCGGGGAGCGCCCGGACCGCCCGGGACCGCCCCAGACCGCCCGCGAAACCGCCCGGGACCGCCCCGGACCGCCCCGGACCGCCCGGGACCGCCCCGGACCGCCCGGGACCGCCCGGGACCGCCCGGGACTGCCCGGGACCGCCCGGCACTGCCCGGGACCGCCCGGGAGCGCCCGGGACCGCCCGGGATCGCCCGGGACCGCCCGGGACCGCCCGGGACCGCCCCGGACACCCCGGGACCGCCCGGGACCGCCCGCGACCGCCCGGGACCGCCCGGGACCGCCCGGGACCGCCCGGGACCACCCAAGACCGCCCGGGACCGCCCGGTACCGCCCGGGACCGCCCGGGACCGCCCGGGACCGCCCGGGACCGCCCGGGACCGCCCAGGACCGACCGGGACCGCCCAGACCGCCCTGGAACGCCCGGTACCGCCCGGGACCGCCCGGGACCGCCCTGGACCGCCCGGGACCGCCCTGGAACACCCGGGACCGCCCGGGACCGCCCGGGACCGCTCGGGACCGCCCGGGACCGCCTGGACCGCCCGGGACCGCCCCAGACCGCCCGGGACCGCCCGGGACCGCCCAGGACCGCACGGGACCGCCCGGGACCGCCCAGGACCGCCCGGGACCGCCCGGGTCCGCCCGGGACCGGCCGGGACCGCCCGGGACCGCCCAGGACCGCCCGGGAAACGCCCGGGAGCGCCCCGGACCGCCCGGGACCACCCCAAACCACCCGGGACGGCCCCGGACCGCCCAGGACCGCCCCGGACCGCCCGGGACCGCCAGGGACCGCCCGGGACCGCCCGGGACCGCCCCGGACCGCCCCGGACCGCCCAGGACCGCCCCGGACCGCCCGGGACCGCCCCGGACCGCCCGGGACCACCCCGGACCGCCCGGGACCGCCCGGGACCGCCCGGGACCGCCCGGGACCGCCCCGGACCGCCCGGGACCACCCAAGACCGCCCGGGACCGCCCGGTACCGCCCGGGACCGCCCGGGACCGCCCGGGACCGCCCGGGACCGCCCGGGACCGCCCGGGACCGCCCAGGACCGACCGGGACCGCCCAGGACCGCCCTGGAACGCCCGGTACCGCCCGGGACCGCCCGGGACCGCCCTGGACGCCCGGGACGCCCTGGAACGCCCGGGACCGCCCGGGACCGCCCGGGACCGCTCGGGACCGCCCGGGACCGCCTGGGACCGCCCGGGACCGCCCCAGACCGCCCGGGACCGCCCGGGACCGCCCGGGACCGCACGGGACAGCCCGGGACCGCCCAGGACCGCCCGGGACCGCCCGGGTCCGCCCGGGACCGGCCGGGACCGCCCGGGACCGCCCGGGACCGCCCGGGAACGCCCGGGAGCGCCCCGACCGCGGGGGACCGCCGCAAACCACCCGGACGGCCCCGGACCGCCCAGGACCGCCCCGGACCGCCCGGGACCGCCCAGGACCGCCCCGGACCGCCCCGGACCGCCCGGGACCGCCCTGGACCGCTCCGGACCGCCCGGGACCGCCCTGGACCGCCCGGGACCGCCCGGGACAGCCTGGGACCGCCCGGGACCGCCCGGGACCGCCCGGTACCGCCCGGGACCGCCCGGGAGCGCCCGGGACCGCCCCGTACCGCCCGGGACCGCCCCGGACCGCCCGCGACCGCCCTGGACCGCCCGGGACCGCCCCAGATTGCCCGGGACCGCCAGGGACCGCCCGGGACCGCCCCGGACCGCCCGGGACCGCCCCGGACCGCCCGGGACCGCCCGAGACCGCCCAGGACCGCCCGGGACCGCCAGGACCGCCCGGGATCGCCCGGGACCGCCCAGGAGCGCCAGGGACCGCCCCGGACCGCCCGGGACCGCCCCGGACAGCCCGGGAACGCCCCGGACCACCCGGGACCGCCTCGGACCGCCCAGGACCGCCCCGGACCGCCCGGGACCGCCCGGAACCGCCCGGGACCGACCGGGACCACCCAGGACCGCCCGGGACCGCCCCGGACCGCCCGGGACCGCCCTGGAACGCCCCGGGACCGCTCTGGACTGCCCGGGACTGCCCGGGACTGCCCGGGACCGCCCGGGACCGCCCGGGACCGCCCTGGAACGCCCCTGGACTGCCCTGGAACGCCCCGGACCACCCGGGACCGGCCCGGACCGCCCGAGACCGCCCCGGAACCGCCCAGGACCGCCCCGGACCGCCGGGGACCGCCCGGGACCGCCCGGGACCGCCCCAGACCGCCCGCGAACCGCCCGGGACCGCCCCGGACCGCCCCGGACCGCCCGGGACCGCCCGGGACAGCCTGGGACCGCCCGGGACCGCCCGGGACCGCCCGGGACCGCCCGGGACCGCCCGGGACCGCCCGGGAGCGCCCGGGACCGCCCCGGACCGCCCAGGACCGCCCGGGAGCGCCCGGGACCGCCCCGTACCACCCGGGACCGCCCCGTACCGCCCGGGACCGCCCCGGACCGCCCGGGACCGCCCGGGACCGCCTGGGACCGCCCGGGAGCGCCCGGGACCGCCCCGGACCGCCCAGGACCGCCCGGGAGCGCCCGGGACCGCCCCGTACCGCCCGGGACCGCCCCGGACCGCCCGCGACCGCCCTGGACCGCCCGGGACCGCCCCGGATTGCCCGGGACCGCCCGGGACCGCCCGGGACCACCCGAGACCGCCCGGGACCGCCCGGGGACCGCCCACGACCGCCCGGGATCGCCTGGGACCGCCTGGAGCGCCAGGGACCGCCCCGGACCGCCCGGGACCGCCCCGGACCGCCCGGGAACGCCCCGGACCACCCGGGACCGCCTCGGACCGCCCAGGACCGCCCCGGACCACCCGGGACCGCCCGGAACCGCCCGGGACCGACCGGGACCACCCAGGACCGCCCGGGACCGCCCCGGACCGCCCGGGACCGCCCTGGAACGCCCCGGGACCGCTCTGGACTGCCCGGGACTGCCCGGGACCGCCCGGGACCGCCCGGGACCGCCCAGGACCGCCCTGGAACGCCCCGGGACCGCTCTGTACCGCCCGGGACCGCCCTGGAATGCCCCGGACCGCCCGGGACCGGCCCGGACCGCCCGGGACCGCCCCGGACCGCCCGGGACCGCCCCGGACCGCTCCGGACCGCCCGGGACCGCCCCGAACTGCCCGGGACCGCTCCGGACCGCCCGGGACCGCCCTGGACCGTCCGGGACCGTCCCGGACCGCCCGGGACCGCCCCGGACCGCCCGGGACCACCCCGGACCGCCCGGGACCGCCCTGGACCGCCGGGGACCGCCCGGGACCGCCCGGGACCGCCCCAGACCGCCCGCGAACCGCCCGGGACCGCCCCGGACCGCCCGGGACCGTCCCGGACCGCCCGGGACCGCCCCGGACCGCCCGGGTCCGCCCCGTACCGCCCGGGACCGCCCTGGACCGCCGGGGACCGCCCGGGACCGCCCGGGACCGCCCCAGACCGCCCGCGAACCGCCCGGGACCGCCCCGGACCGCCCCGGACCGCCCGGGACTGCCCCGGACCGCCCGGGACCGCCCGGGACCGCCCGGGACCGCCCCAGACCGCCCGCGAACCGCCCGGGACCGCCCCGGACCGCCCCGGACCGCCCGGGACTGCCCGGGACCGCCCGGCACTGCCCGGGACCGCCCGGGAGCGCCCGGGACCGCCCGGGACCACCCGGGACCGCCCGGGACCGCCCGGAACCGCCCCGGACACCCGGGACCGCCCGGGACCGCCCGCGACCGCCCGGGACCGCCCGGGAGCGCCCGGGACCGCCCGGGACCACCCGGGACCGCCCGGGACCGCCCGGGACCGCCCCGGACACCCGGGACCGCCCGGGACCGCCCGCGACCGCCCGGGACCGCCCGGGACCGCCCGGGACCGCCCGGGACAACCCAAGACCGCCCGGGACCGCCCGGTACCGCCCGGGACCGCCCGGGACCGCCCGGGACCGCCTGGGACCGCCCGGGACCGCCCAGGACCGACCGGGACCGCCCAGGACCGCCCTGGAACGCCCGGCACCGCCCGGGACCACCCGGGACCGCCCTGGACCGCCCGGGACCGCCCTGGAACGCCCGGGACCGCCCGGGACCGCCCGGGACCGCTCGGGACCGCCCGGGACCGCCTGGGACCGCCCGGGACCGCCCCAGACCGCCCGGGACCGCCCGGGACCGCCCGGGACCGCACGGGACCGCCCGGGACCGCCCAGGACCGCCCGGGACCGCGCAGGTCCGCCCGGGACCGGCCGGGACCGCCCGGGACCGCCCGGGACCCCCGGGAACGCCCGGGAGCGCCCCCGGACCGCCCGGGACCGCCCCAACCACCCGGGACGGCCCCGGACCGCCCAGGACCGCCCCGGACCGCCCGGGACTGCCCAGGACCGCCCCGGACCGCCCCGGACCGCCCGGGACCGCCCTGGACCGCTCCGGACCGCCCGGGACCGCCCCGGACCGCCCGGGACCGCCCGGGACAGCCTGGGACCGCCCGGGACCGCCCGGGACCGCCCGGGAGCGCCCAGGACCGCCCCGACCGCCCAGGACCGCCCGGGAGCGCCCGGGACCGCCCCGTACCGCCGGGACCGCCCCGGACCGCCCGCGACCGCCCTGGACCGCCCGGGACCGCCCCGGATTGCCCGGGACCGCCCGGGACCGCCCGGGACCGCCACGGACCGCCCGGGAGTGCCCAGGACCGCCCTGGACCGCCCCGGACCGCCCGGGACCACCCAAGACCGCCCGGGACCGCCCGGTACCGCCCGGGACCGCCCGGGACCGCCCGGGACCGCCCGGGACCGCCCGGGACCGCCCGGGACCGCCCAGGACCGACCGGGACCGCCCAGGACCACCCTGGAACGCCCGGTACCGCCCGGGACCGCCCGGGACCGCCCTGGACCGCCCGGGACCGCCCTGGAATGCCCGGGACCGCCCGGGACCGCCCGGGACCGCTCGGGACCGCCCGGGACCGCCTGGGACCGCCCAGGACCGCCCCAGACCGCCCGGGACCGCCCGGGACCGCCCGGGACCGCACGGGACCGCCCGGGGACCGCCCAGGACCGCCCGGGACCGCCCGGGTCCGCCCGGGACCGGCCGGGACCGCCCGGGACCGCCCGGGACCGCCCGGGAACGCCCGGGAGCGCCCCGGACCGCCCGGGACCGCCCCAAACCACCCGGGACGGCCCCGGACCGCCCAGGACCGCCCCGGACCGCCCGGGACCGCCCAGGACCGCCCCGGACCGCCCCGGACCGCCCGGGACCGCCCTGGACCGCTCCGGACCGCCCGGGACCGCCCTGGACCGCCCGGGACCGCCCGGGACAGCCTGGGACCGCCCGGGACCGCCCGGGACCGCCCGGGACCGCCCGGGACCGCCCGGGAGCGCCCAGACCGCCCCGGACCGCCCAGGACCGCCCGGGAGCGCCCGGGACCGCCCCGTACCGCCCGGGACCGCCCCGGACCGCCCGCGACCGCCCTGGACCGCCCGGGACCGCCCCAGATTGCCCGGGACCGCCAGGGACCGCCCGGGACCGCCCCGGACCGCCCGGGACCGCCCCGGACCGCCCGGGACCGCCCGAGACCGCCCAGGACCGCCCGGGACCGCCCAGGACCGCCCGGGATCGCCCGGGACCGCCCAGGAGCGCCAGGGACCGCCCGGACCGCCCGGGACCGCCCCGGACCGCCCGGGAACGCCCCGGACCACCCGGGACCGCCTCGGACCGCCCAGGACCGCCCCGGACCGCCCGGGACCGCCCGGAACCGCCCGGGACCGACCGGGACCACCCAGGACCGCCCGGGACCGCCCCGGACCGCCCGGACCGCCCTGGAACGCCCCGGGACCGCTCTGGACTGCCCGGGACTGCCCGGGACTGCCCGGGACCGCCCGGGACCGCCCGGGACCGCCCTGGAACGCCCCCGGACCGCCGGGACCGCCCCGGACCGCCCGGGACCGCCCGGGACAGCCTGGGACCGCCCGGGACCGCCCGGGACCGCCCGGGACCGCCCGGGACCGCCCGGGACCGCCCGGGAGCGCCCGGGACCGCCCCGGACCGCCCAGGACCGCCCGGGAGCGCCCGGGACCGCCCCGTACCACCCGGGACCGCCCCGTACCGCCCGGGACCGCCCCGGACCGCCCGGGACCGCCCGGGACCGCCCGGACCGCCCGGGACCGCCCGGGACCGCCCGGGAGCGCCCGGGACCGCCCCGGACCGCCCAGGACCGCCCGGGAGCGCCCGGGACCGCCCCGTACCGCCCGGGACCGCCCCGGACCGCCCGCGACCGCCCTGGACCGCCCGGGACCGCCCCGGATTGCCTTGGGACCGCCCGGGATCGCCCGGGACCGCCCCGGACCGCCCGGGACCGCCCTGGACCGCCCGGGACCACCCGAGACCGCCCGGGACCCGCCCGGGACCGCCGACGACCGCCCGGGATCGCCTGGGACCGCCTGGGAGCGCCAGGGACCGCCCCGGACCGCCCGGGACCGCCCCGGACCGCCCGGGAACGCCCCGGACCACCCGGGACCGCCTCGGAACGCCAGGACCGCCCCGGACCACCCGGGACCGCCCGGAACCGCCCGGGACCGACCGGGACCACCGAGGACCGCCCGGGACCGCCCCGGACCGCCCGGGACAGCCCTGGAACGCCCCGGGACCGCTCTGGACTGCCCGGGACTGCCCGGGACAGCCCGGGACCGCCCGGGACCGCCCGGGACCGCCCTGGAACGCCCCGGGACCGCTCTGGAATGCCCCGGACCGCCCGGGACCGGCCCGGACCGCCCGGGACCGCCCCGGACCGCCCGGGACCGCCCGGATTGCTCCGGACCGCCCGGGACCGCCCCGAACTGCCCGGGACCGCTCCGGACCGCCCGGGACCGCCCTGGACCGCCCGGGACCGTCCCGGACCGCCCGGGACCGCCCCGGACCGCCCGGGACCGCCCCGGACCGCCCGGGACCGCCCTGGACCGCCGGGGACCGCCCGGGACCGCCCGGGACCGCCCCAGACCGCCCGCGAACCGCCCGGGACCGCCCCGGAACCGCCCGGGACCGTCCCGGACCGCCCGGGACCGCCCCGGACCGCCCGGGTCCGCCCCGGACCGCCCGGGACCGCCCTGGACCGCCGGGGACCGCCCGGGACCGCCCGGGACCGCCCCAGACCGCCCGCGAACCGCCCGGGACCGCCCCGGACCGCCCCGGACCGCCCGGGACCGCCCCGGACCGCCCGGGACCGCCCGGGACCGCCCGGGACTGCCCGGGACCGCCCGGCACTGCCCGGGACCGCCCGGGAGTGCCCGGGACCGCCCGGGACCACCCGGGACCGCCCGGGACCGCCCGGGACCGCCCCGGACACCCGGGACCGCCCGGGACCGCCCGCGACCGCCCGGGACCGCCCGGGACCGACCGGGACCGCCCGGGACCACCCAAGACCGCCCGGGACCGCCCCGGTACCGCCCGGGACCGCCCGGGACCGCCCGGGACCGCCTGGGACCGCCCGGGACCGCCCAGGACCGACCGGGACCGCCCAGGACCGCCCTGGAACGCCCGGCACCGCCCAGGACCACCCGGGACCGCCCTGGACCGCCCGGGACCGCCCTGGAACGCCCGGGACCGCCCGGGACCGCCCGGGACCGCTCGGGACCGCCCGGGACCGCCTGGGACCGCCCGGGACCGCCCCAGACCGCCCGGGACCGCCCGGGACCGCCCGGGACCGCACGGACCGCCCGGGACCGCCCAGGACCGCCCGGGACCGCGCAGGTCCGCCCGGGACCGGCCGGGACCGCCCGGGACCGCCCGGGACCGCCCAGGTGGGAAGGGAACGCCCGGAGCGCCCGGACCGCCCGGGACCGCCCCAAACCACCCGGGACGGCCCCGGACCGCCCAGGACCGCCCCGGACCGCCCGGGACTGCCCAGGACCGCCCCGGACCGCCCCGGACCGCCCGGGACCGCCCTGGACCGCTCCGGACCGCCCGGGACCGCCCCGACCGCCGGGACCGCCCGGGACAGCCTGGGACCGCCCGAGACCGCCCGGGACCGCCCGGGAGCGCCCAGGACCGCCCCGGACCGCCCAGGACCGCCCGGGAGCGCCCGGGACCGCCCCGTACCGCCCGGGACCGCCCCGGACCGCCCGCGACCGCCCTGGACCGCCCGGGACCGCCCCGGATTGCCCGGGACCGCCCGGGACCGCCCGGGACCGCCACGGACCGCCCGGGACCGCCCCGGACCGCCCGGGACCGCCCGGGACCACCCGGGACCGCCCGGGACCGCCCGTCCCCGCCCGGGACCGCCCCGGACCTCCCGGGACCCGCCTGGACCGCCCGGGACCGCCCGGGACCGCCCGGGACCGCCCGGGACCGCCCGGGAATGCCCGGGAGCGCCCCGGACAGCCCGGGACCGCCCCAAACCACCCGGGACGGCCCCGGGACCGCCCAGGACCGCCCCGGACCGCCCGGGACTGCCCAGGACCGCCCCGGACCGCCCCGGACCGCCCGGGACCGCCCTGGACCGCTCCGGACCGCCCGGGACCGCCCCGGACCGCCCGGGACCGCCCGGGACAGCCTGGGACCGCCCGAGACCGCCCGGGACCGCCCGGGAGCGCCCAGGACCGCCCCGGACCGCCCAGGACCGCCCGGGAGCGCCCGGGACCGCCCCGTACCGCCCGGGACCGCCCCGGACCGCCCGCGACCGCCCTGGACCGCCCGGGACCGCCCCGGATTGCCCGGGACCGCCCGGGACCGCCCGGGACCGCCACGGACCGCCCGGGACCGCCCCGGACCGCCCGGACCGCCCGAGACCGCCCGGGACCGCCCGGGACCGCCCAGGACCGCCCGGGATCGCCCGGGACCGCCCAGGAGCGCCAGGGACCGCCCCGGACCGCCCGGGACCGCCCCGGACCGCCCGGGAACGCCCCGGACCACCCGGGACCGCCTCGGACCGCCCAGGACCGCCCCGGACCGCCCGGGACCGCCCGGAACCGCCCGGGACCGACCGGGACCACCCAAAAACCGCCCGGGACCGCCCCGGACCGCCCGGGACCGCCCTGGAACGCCCCGGGACCGCTCTGGACTGCTCGGGACTGCCTGGGACCGCCCGGGACCGCCCGGGACCGCCCGGGACCGCCCTGGAACGCCCCGGACTGCCCTGGAACGCCCCGGACCACCCGGGACCGGCCCGGACCGCCCGAGACCGCCCCGGACCGCCCGGGACCGCCCCGGACCGCCGGGGACCGCCCGGGACCGCCCGGGACCGCCCCATACCGCCCGCGAACCGCCCGGGACCGCCCCGGACCGCCCCGGACCGCCCGGGACCGCCCGGACCGCCCGGGACCGCCCGGGACCGCCCGGGACTGACCGGGACCGCCCGGCACTGCCCGGGACCGCCCGGAAGCGCCCGGGACCGCCCGGGACCGCCGGGACCGCCCAGGACCGCCCGGGACCGCCCCGGACACCCCGGGACCGCCCGGGACCGCCCGCGACAGCCCGGGACCGCCCGGGACCGCCCGGACCGCCCGGGACCACCCAAGACCGCCCGGGACCGCCCGGTACCGCCCGGGACCGCCCGGGACCGCCGGGACCGCCTGGGACCGCCCGGGACCGCCCAGGACCGACCGGAACCGCCCAGGACCGCCCTGGAACGCCCGGTACCGCCCGGGACCGCCCAGGACCGCCCTGGACCGCCCGGGACCGCCCTGGAACACCCGGGACCGCCCGGGACCGCCTGGGACCGCTCGGGACCGCCCGGGACCGCCTGGGACCGCCCGGGACCGCCCCAGACCGCCCGGGACCGCCCGGGACCGCCCGGGACCGCACGGGACCGGCCGGGACCGCCCAGGACCGCCCGGGACCGCCCGGGTCCCGGCCTGGGACCGGCCGGGACCGCCCGGGACCGCCCAGGACCGCCCGGGAACGCCCGGGAGCGCCCCGGACCGCCCGGGACCGCCCCAAACCACCCGGGACGGCCCCGGACCGCCCAGGACCGCCCCGGACCGCCCGGGACCGCCCGGGACCGCCGGGACCGCCCGGGACCGCCCCGGACCGCCCCGGACCGCCCAGGACCGCCCCGGACCGCCCGGGACCGCCCCGGACCGCCCGGGACCGCCCCGGACAGCCCGGGACCGCCCCGGACCGCCCGGGACCGCCCCGGACCGCCCAGAACCGCCCCGGACCGCCCGGGACCGGCCTGGACCGCCCGGGACCGCCCCGGACCGCCCGGGACCGCCCCGGACCACTCCAGACCGCCCGGGACCGCCCCGGACCGCCCGGGACCGCCCCGGACCGCCCGGGACCGCCCAGGACCGCCCGGGACCGCCCCGGACCGCCGGGACCGCCCCGGACCGCCCGGGACCGCCCTGGACCGCCCGGGACCGCCCTGGAACGCCCCGCGACCGCCCTGGACCGCCCAAGACCGCCCTGGAACGCCCCGGACCGCCCGGGACCGGCCCGGACCGCCCGGGACCGCCCCGGACCGCCCGGGACCGCCCCGGAGCGCTCCGGACCGCCCGGGACCGCCCCGGACCGCCCGGGACCGCCCCGGACCGCCCGGGACCGCCCCGGACCGCCCGGACCGCCCCGGACCGCCCGGGACCGCCCCGGACCGCCCGGGACCGCCCCGGACCGCCCGGGACCGCCCCGGGACCGCCCGGGACTGCCCCGGACCGCCCGGGACCGCCCGGGACCGCTCGGGACCGCCCGGGACCGCCCGGGACCGCCCCGGACCGCCGGGACCGCCAGGGACCGCCCGGGACCCCCCGGGACCGCCCGGGACCGCCCGGGACCGCCGGGACCGCCCTGGACCGCCCGGGACCGCCCTGGAACGCCCCGGACCACCCGGGACCGGCCCAGACCGCCCGAGACCGCCCTGGACCGCCCGGGACCACCCCGGACCGCCGGGGACCGCCCGGGACCGCCCGGGACCGCCCCAGACCGCCCGCGAACCGCCCGGGACCGCCCCGGACCGCCCCGGACCGCCCGGGGACCGCCCCGGACCGCCCGGGACCGCCCGGGACCGCCCGGGACTGCCCGGGACCGCCCGGCACTGCCCGGGACCGCCCGGGAGCGCCCGGGACCGCCCGGGACTGCCCGGGACCGCCCGGGACCGCCTGGGACCGCCCCGGACACCACGGGACCGCCCGGGACCGCCCGCGACCGCCCGGGACCGCCCGGGACCACCCGGGACCGCCCGGGAACACCCAAGACCGCCCGGGACCGCCCGGTACCGCCCTGGACCGCCCGGGACCGCCCGGGACTGCCCGGGACCGCCCGGGACCGCCCAGGACCGACCGGGACCGCCCAGGACCGCCCTGGAACGCCCGGTACCGCCCGGGACCGCCCGGGACCGCCCAGGACCGCCCGGGACCGCCCAGGACCGCCCGGGAGCGCCCGGGACCGCCCCGGACCGCCCAGGACCGCCCGGGAGCGCCCGGGACCGCCCCGTACCGCCCGGGACCGCCCCGGACCGCCCGCGACCGCTGTGGACCGCCCAGGACCGCCCCGGATTGCCCGGGACCGCCCGGGACCGCCCGGGACCGCCCCGGACCGCCCGGGACCGCCCTGAACCGCCCGGGACCGCCCGAGACCGCCCGGGACCGCCCGGGACCGCCCACGACCGCCCGGGATCGCCTGGGACCGCCCGGGAGCGCCAGGGACCGCCCCGGACCGCCCGGGACCGCCCCGGATCGCCCGGGAACGCCCCGGACCACCCGGGACCGCCTCGGACCGCCCAGGACCGCCCCGGACCACCCGGGACCGCCCGGAACCGCCCGGGACCGACCGGGACCACCCAGGACCGCCCGGGACCGCCCCGGACCGCCCGGGACCGCCCGGGACTGCCCCGCACCGCCCGGGACCGCCCGGGACCGCCCGGGACCGCCCGGGACCGCCCGGGACCGCCCCGGACCGCCGGGACCGCCAGGGACCGCCCGGGACCGCCGGGACCGCCCTGGACCGCCCGGGACCGCCCTGGAACGCCCCGGACCACCCGGGACCGGCCCAGACCGCCCGAGACCGCCCCGGACCGCCCGGGACTGCCCCGGACCGCCGGGGACCGCCCGGGACCGCCCGGGACCGCCCCAGACCGCCCGCGAACCGCCCGGGACCGCCCCGGACCGCCCCGGACCGCCCGGGACCGCCCCGGACCGCCGGGGACCGCCCGGGACCGCCCGGGACTGCCCGGGACCGCCCGGCACTGCCCGGGACCGCCCGGGAGCGCCCGGGACCGCCCGGGACTGCCCGGGACCGCCCGGGACCGCCTGGGACCGCCCCGGACACCCCGGGACCGCCCGGGACCGCCCGCGACCGCCCGGGACCGCCCGGGACCACCCGGGACCGCCCGGGAACACCCAAGACCGCCCGGGACCGCCCGGTACCGCCCGGGACCGCCCGGGACCGCCCGGGACTGCCCGGGACCGCCCGGGACCGCCCAGGACCGACCGGGACCGCCCAGGACCGCCCTGGAACGCCCGGTACCGCCCGGGACCGCCCAAGACCGCCCAGGACCGCCCGGGACCGCCCAGGACCGCCCGGGAGCGCCCGGGACCGCCCCGGACCGCCCAGGACCGCCCGGGAGCGCCCGGGACCGCCCCGTACCGCCCGGGACCGCCCCGGACCGCCCGCGACCGCCCTGGACCGCCCAGGACCGCCCCGGATTGCCCGGGACCGCCCTGGACCGCCCGGGACCGCCCCGGACCGCCCGGGACCGCCCTGAACCGCCCGGGACCGCCCGAGACCGCCCGGGACCGCCCGGGACCGCCCACGACCGCCCGGGATCGCCTGGGACCGCCCGGGAGCGCCAGGGACCGCCCCGGACCACCCGGGACCGCCCCGGATCGCCCGGGAACGCCCCGGACCACCCGGGACCGCCTCGGACCGCCCAGGACCGCCCCGGACCACCCGGGACCGCCCGGAACCGCCCGGGACCGACCGGGACCACCCAGGACCGCCCGGGACCGCCCCGGACCGCCCGGGACCGCCCTGGAACGCCCCGGGACCGCTCTGGACTGCCCGGGACTGCCCGGGACCGCCCGGGACCGCCCGGGACCGCCCGGGACCGCCCTGGAACGCCCCGGGACCGCTCTGGACCGCCCGGGACCGCCCTGGAACGCCCCGGACCGCCCGGGACCGGCCCGGACCGCCCGGGACCGCCCCGGACCGCCCGGGACCGCCCCGGACCGCTCCGGACCGCCCGGGACCGCCCCGGACCGCCCGGGACCGCCCCGGACCGCCCGGGACCGCCCCGGACCGCCCGGGACCGCCCCGGACCGCCCGGGACCGCCCCGGACCGCCGGGAACCGCCCGGGACCGCCCGGGACCGCCCCAGACCGCTCGCGAACCGCCCAGGACCGCCCCGGACCGCCCTGGACCGCCCTGGACCGCTCCGGACCGCCCGGGACCGCCCGTGACCGCCCGGGACTGCCCGGGACCGCCCGGCACTGCCCGGGACCGCCCGGGAGCGCCCGGGACCGCCCGGGACCACCCGGGACCGCCCGGGACCGCCCTGGACCGCCCCTGACACCCCGGGACCGCCCGGGACCGCCCGCGACCGCCCGGGACCGCCCGGGACCGCCCGGGACCGCCCGGGACCACCCAAGACCGCCCGGGACCGCCCGGTACCGCCCGGGACCGCCCAGGACCGCCCGGGACCGCCCGGGACCGCCCGGGACCGCCCGGGACCGCCCAGGACCGACCGGGACCGCCCAGGACCACCCTGGAACGCCCGGTACCGCCCGGGACCGCCCGGGACCGCCCTGGACCGCCCGGGACCGCCCTGGAACGCCCGGGACCGCCCGGGACCGCCCGGACCGCTCGGGACCGCCCGGGACCGCCTGGGACCGCCCGGGACCGCCCCAGACCGCCCGGGACCGCCCGGGACCGCCCGGGACCGCACGGGACCGCCCGGGACCGCCCAGGACCGCCCGGGACCGCCCGGGTCCGCCCGGGACCGGCCGGGACCGCCCGGGACCGCCCGGGACCGCCCGGGAACGCCCGGGAGCGCCCCGCACCGCCCGGGACCGCCCCAAACGACCCGGGACGGCCCCGGACCGCCCAGGACAGCCCCGGACCGCCCGGGACCGCCCAGGACCGCCCCGGACCGCCCCGGACCGCCCGGGACCGCCCTGGAGCGCTCCGGACCGCCCAGGACCGCCCCGGACCGCCCGGGACCGCCCGGGACAGCCTGGGACCGCCCGGGACCGCCCGGGACCGCCCGGGACCGCCCGGGACCGCCCGGGAGCGCCCAGGACCGCCCCGGACCGCCCAGGACCGCCCGGGACCGCCCGGGACCGCCCCGTACCGCCCGGGACCGCCCCGGACCGCCCGCGACCGCCCTGGACCGCCCGGGACCGCCCCAGATTGCCCGGGACCGCCTGGGACCGCCCGGGACCGCCCCGGACCGCCCGGGACCGCCCCGGGACCGCCCGGGACCGCCCAAGACCGCCCGGGACCGCCCGGGACCGCCCAGGACCGCCCGGGATCGCCCGGGACCGCCCAGGAGCGCCAGGGACCGCCCGGGAACCGCCGGGACCGCCCGGACCGCCCGGGAACGCCCCGGACCACCCGGGACCGCCTCGGACCGCCCACGACCGCCCCGGACCGCCCGGGACCGCCCGGAACCGCCCGGGACCGACCGGGACCACCCAGGACCGCCCGGGACCGCCCCGGACCGCCCGGGACCGCCTGGAACGCCCCGGGACCGCTCTGGACTGCCCGGGACTGCCCGGGACTGCCCGGGACCGCCCGGGACCGCCCTGGAACGCCCCTGGACTGCCCTGGAACGCCCCGGACCACCCGGGACCGGCCCGGACCGCCCGAGACCGCCCCGGACCGCCCGGGACCGCCCCGGACCGCCGGGGACCGCCCGGGACCGCCCGGGACCGCCCCAGACCGCCCGCGAACCGCCCGGGACCGCCCCGGACCGCCCCGGACCGCCCGGGACCGCCCCGGACCGCCCGGGACCGCCCGGGACCGCCTGGGACTGCCCGGGACCGCCCGGCACTGCCCGGGACCGCCCGGGAGCGCCCGGGACCGCCTGGGATCGCCCGGGACCGCCCGGGACCGCCCGGGACCGCCCCAGACAACCCGGGACCGCCCGGGACCACCCGCGACCGCCCGGGACCGCCCGGGACCGCCCGGGACCGCCCGGGACCACCCAAGACCGCCCGGGACCGCCCAGGACCGCCCTGGAACGCCCGGTACCGCCCGGACCGCCCGGGACCGCCCTGGACCGCCCGGGACCGCCCTGGAACACCCGGGACCGCCCGGGACCGCCCGGGACCGCTCGCGACCGCCCGGGACCGCCTGGGACCGCCCGGGACCGCCCCAGACCGCCCGGGACCGCCCGGGACCGCCCAGGACCGCACGGGACCGCCCGGGACCGCCCAGGACCGCCCGGGACCGCCCGGGTCCGCCCGGGACCGGCCGGGACCGCCCGGGACCGCCCAGGACCGCCCGGGAACGCCCGGGAGCGCCCCGGACCGCCCGGGACCGCCCCAAACCACCCGGGACGGCCCCGGACCGCCCAGGACCGCCCCGGACCGCCCGGGACCGCCCCGGGACCGCCCGGGACCGCCCGGGACCGCCCCGGACCGCCCCGGACCGCCCCGGACCGCCCGGGACCGCCCCGGACCGCCCGGGACCGCCCCGGACCGCCCGGGACCGCCCGGGACCGCCCGGGACCGCCCCGGACCGCCCGGGACCACCCAAGACCGCCCGGGACCGCCCGGTACCGCCCGGGACCGCCCGGGACCGCCCGGGACCGCCCGGGACCGCCCGGGACCGCCCGGGACCGCCCAGGACCGACCGGGACCGCCCAGGACCGCCTGGAACGCCCGGTACCGCCCGGGACCGCCCGGGACCGCCCTGGAACGCCCGGGACCGCCCTGGAACGCCCGGGACCGCCCGGGACCGCCCGGGACTGCTCGGGACCGCCCGGGACCGCCTGGGACCGCCCGGGACCGCCCCAGACCGCCCGGGACCGCCCGGGACCGCCCGGGGACCGCACGGGACCGCGCGGGACCGCCCAGGACCGCCCGGGACCGCCGGGTCCGCCCGGGACCGGCCGGGACCGCCCGGGACCGCCCGGGACCGCCCGGGAACGCCCGGAGCGCCCCGGACCGCCCGGGACCGCCCCAAACCACCCGGGACGGCCCCGGACCGCCCAGGACCGCCCCGGACCGCCCGGGACCGCCCAGGACCGCCCCGGACCGCCCCGGACCGCCCGGGACCGCCCTGGACCGCTCCGGACCGCCCGGGACCGCCCTGGACCGCCCGGGACCGCCCGGGACAGCCTGGGACCGCCCGGGACCGCCCGGGACCGCCCGGGACCGCCCGGGACTGCCCGGGAGCGCCCAGGACCGCCCCGGACCGCCCAGGACCGCCCGGGAGCGCCCGGGACCGCCCGTACCGCCCGGGACCGCCCCGGACCGCCCGCGACCGCCCTGGACCGCCCGGGACCGCCCCAGATTGCCCGGGACCGCCCGGGACCGCCCGGGACCGCCCCGGACCACCCGGGACCGCCCCGGACTGCCCGGGACCGCCCGAGACCGCCCGGGACCGCCCGGGACCGCCAGGACCGCCCGGGATCGCCCGGGACCGCCCGGACCGCCCGGGAACGCCCCGGACCACCCGGGACCGCCTCGGACCGCCCAGGACCGCCCCGGGACCGCCCGGGACCGCCCGGAACCGCCGGGACCGACCGGGACCACCCAGGACCGCCCGGGACCGCCCCGGACCGCCCGGGACCGCCCTGGAACGCCCCGGGACCGCTCTGGACTGCCCGGGACTGCCCGGGACTGCCCGGGACCGCCCGGGACCGCCCTGGAACGCCCCTGGACTGCCCTGGAACGCCCCGGACCACCCGGGACCGGCCCGGACCGCCCGAGACCGCCCCGGACCGCCCGGGACCGCCCCGGACCGCCGGGGACCGCCCGGGACCGCCCGGGACCGCCCCAGACCGCCCGCGAACCGCCCGGGACCGCCCCGGACCGCCCCGGACCGCCCGGGACCGCCCCGGACCGCCCGGGGACCGCCCGGGACCGCCTGGGACTGCCCGGGACCGCCCGGCACTGCCCGGGACCGCCCGGGAGCGCCCGGGACCGCCTGGGATCGCCCGGGACCACCCGGGACCGCCCGGGACCGCCCCGGACAACCCGGGACCGCCCGGGACCACCCGCGACCGCCCGGGACCGCCCGGGACCGCCCGGGACCGCCCGGGACCACCCAAGACCGCCCGGGACCGCCCAGGACCGCCCTGGAACGCCCGGTACCGCCCGGGACCGCCCGGGACCGCCCTGGACGCCCGGGACCGCCCTGGAACACCCGGGACCGCCCCGGGACCGCCCGGGACCGCTCGCGACCGCCCGGGACCGCCTGGGACCGCCCGGGACCGCCCCAGACCGCCCGGGACCGCCCGGGACCGCCCAGGACCGCACGGGACCGCCCGGGACCGCCCAGGACCGCCCGGGACCGCCCGGGTCCGCCCGGGACCGGCCGGGACCGCCCGGGACCGCCCAGGACCGCCCGGGAACGCCCGGGAGCGCCCCGGACCGCCCGGGACCGCCCCAAAACCACCCGGGACGGCCCCGGACCGCCCAGGACCGCCCCGGACCGCCCGGGACCGCCCGGGACCGCCGGGACCGCCCGGGACCCGCCCGGGACCGCCCCGGACCGCCCCGGACCGCCCCGGACCGCCCGGACCGCCCCGGACCGCCCGGGACCGCCCGGACCGCCCGGGACCGCCCGGGACCGCCCGGGACCGCCCCGGACCGCCCGGGACCACCCAAGACCGCCCGGGACCGCCCGGTACCGCCCGGGACCGCCCGGGACCGCCCGGGACCGCCCGGGACCGCCCGGGACCGCCCGGGACCGCCCAGGACCGACCGGGACCGCCCAGGACCGCCCTGGAACGCCCGGTACCGCCCGGGACCGCCCGGGACCGCCCTGGACCGCCCGGGACCGCCCTGGAACGCCCGGGACCGCCCGGGACCGCCCGGGACTGCTCGGGACCGCCCGGGACCGCCTGGGACCGCCCGGGACCGCCCCAGACCGCCCGGGACCGCCCGGGACCGCCCGGGACCGCACGGGACCGCGCGGGACCGCCCAGGACCGCCCGGGACCGCCCGGGTCCGCCCGGGACCGGCCGGGACCGCCCGGGACCGCCCGGGACCGCCCGGGAACGCCCGGGAGCGCTCCGGACCGCCCGGGACCGCCCCAAACCACCCGGGACGGCCCCGGACCGCCCAGGACCGCCCGGACCGCCGGGACCGCCCAGGACCGCCCCGGACCGCCCGGACCGCCCGGGACCGCCCTGGACCGCTCCGGACCGCCCGGGACCGCCCTGGACCGCCCGGGACCGCCCGGGACAGCCTGGGACCGCCCGGGACCGCCCGGGACCGCCCGGGACCGCCCGGGACCGCCCGGGACTGCCCGGGAGCGCCCAGGACCGCCCCGGACCGCCCAGGACCGCCCGGGAGCGCCCGGGACCGCCCCGTACCGCCCGGGACCGCCCCGGACCGCCCGCGACCGCCCTGGACCGCCCGGGACCGCCCCAGATTGCCCGGGACCGCCCGGGACCGCCCGGGACCGCCCCGGACCGCCCGGGACCGCCCCGGACTGCCCGGGACCGCCCGAGACCGCCCGGGACCGCCCGGGACCGCCCAGGACCGCCCGGGATCGCCCGGGACCGCCCAGGAGCGCCAGGGACCGCCCCGGACCGCCCGGGACCGCCCCGGACCGCCCGGGAACGCCCCGGACCACCCGGGACCGCCTCGGACCGCCCAGGACCGCCCCGGACCGCCCGGGACCGCCCGGAACCGCCCGGGACCGACCGGGACCACCCAGGACCGCCCGGGACCGCCCCGGACTGCCCGGGACCGCCCTGGAACGCCCCGGGACCGCTCTGGACTGCCCGGGACTGCCCGGGACTGCCCGGGACCGCCCGGGACCGCCCGGGACCGCCCTGGAACGCCCCTGGACTGCCCTGGAACGCCCCGGACCACCCGGGACCGGCCCGGACCGCCCGAGAGACCGCCCCGGACCGCCCGGGACCGCCCCGGACCACCGGGACCGCCCGGGACCGCCCGTGACCGCCCCAGACCGCCCGCGAACCGCCCGGGACCGCCCCGGACCGCCCCGGACCGCCCGGGGACCGCCCCGGACCGCCCGGGACCGCCCGGGACCGCCCGGGACTGCCCGGGACCGCCCGGCACTGCCCGGGACCGCCCGGGAGCGCCCGGGACCGCCCGGGACCGACCGGGACCGCCCGGGACCGCCCGGGACCGCCCCGGACACCCCGGGACCGCCCGGGACCGCCCGCGACCGCCCGGGACCGCCCGGGACCGCCCGGGACTGCCCGGGACCACCCAAGACCGCCCGGGACCGCCCGGTACCGCCCGGGACCGCCCGGGACCGCCCGGGACCGCCCGGGACCGCCCGGGACCGCCCGGGACCGCCCAGGACCGACCGGGACCGCCCAGGACCGCCCTGGAACGCCCGGTACCGCCCGGGACCGCCCGGGACCGCCCTGGACCGCCCGGGACCGCCCTGGAACACCCGGGACCGCCCGGGACCGCCCGGGACCGCTCGGGACCGCCCGGGACCGCCTGGGACCGCCCGGGACCGCCCCAGACCGCCCGGGACCGCCCGGGACCGCCCGGGACCGCACGGGACCGCCCGGGACCGCCCAGGACTGCCCGGGACCGCCCGGGTCCGCCCGGGACCGGCCGGGACCGCCCGGGACCGCCCAGGACCGCCCGGGAACGCCCGGGAGCGCCCCGGACCGCCCGGGACCGCCCAAACCACCCGGGACGGCCCTGGACCGCCCAGGGACCGCCCCGGACCGCCCGGGACCGCCCGGGACCGCCCGGGACCGCCCGGGACCGCCCCGGACCGCTCCGGACCGCCCAGGACCGCCCCGGACCGCCCGGGACCGCCCCGGACCGCCCGGGACCGCCCCGGACCGCCCGGGACCGCCCCGGACCGCCCGGGACCGCCCCGGACCGCCCGGAACCGCCTCGGACCGCCCGGGACCGGCCCGGACCGCCCGGGACCGCCCCGGACCGCCCGGGACCGCCCCGGACCGCTCCGGACCGCCCGGGACCGCCCCGGACCGCCCGGGACCGCCCCGGACCGCCCGTGACCGCCCCGGACCGCCCGGGACCGCCCCGGACCGCCCGGGACCGCCCCGGACCGCCCGGGACCGCCCCGGACCGCCCAGGACCGCCCTGGACCGCCCGGGACCGCCCTGGAACGCCCCGCGACCGCCCTGGACCGCCCGGGACCGCCCTGGAACGCCCGGACCGCCCGGGACTGGCCCGGACCGCCCGGGACCGCCCCGGACCGCCCGGGACCGCCCCGGAGCGCTCCGGACCGCCCGGGACCGCCCCGGACCGCCCGGGACCGCCCCGGACCGCCCGGGACCGCCCCCGACCGCCCGGGACTGCCCCGGACCGCCCGGGACCGCCCCGGACCGCCCGGGACCGCCCCGGACCGCCGGGACCGCCCGGGACCGCCCGGGACTGCCCCGGACCGCCCGGGACCGCCCGGGACCGCCCGGGACCGCCCGGGACCGCCCGGGACCGCCCCGGACCGCCGGGACCGCCAGGGACCGCCCGGGACCGCCCGGGACCGCCCGGGACCGCCCGGGACCGCCGGGACCGCCCTGGACCGCCCGGGACCGCCCTGGAACGCCCCGGACCACCCGGGACCGGCCCAGACCGCCCGAGACCGCCCCGGACCGCCCCGGGACCGCCCCGGATTGCCGGGGACCGCCCGGGACCGCCCGGGACCGCCCCAGACCGCCCGCGAACCGCCCGGGACCGCCCCGGACCGCCCCGGACCGCCCGGGACCGCCCCGGACCGCCCGGGACCGCCCGGGACCGCCCGGGACTGCCCGGGACCGCCCGGCACTGCCCGGGACCGCCCGGGAGCGCCCGGGACCGCCCCGGGACTGCCCGGGACCGCCCGGGACTGCCTGGGACCGCCCCGGACACCCCGGGACCGCCCGGGACCGCCCGCGGACCGCCCGGGACCGCCCGGGACCGCCCGGGACCGCCCGGGACCACCCAAGACCGCCCGGGACCGCCCGGTACCGCCCGGGACCGCCCGGGACCGCCCGGGACCGCCCGGGACCGCCCGGGACCGCCCGGGACCGCCCAGGACCGACCGGGACCGCCCAGGACCGCCCTGGAATGCCCGGTACCGCCCGGGACTGCCCGGGACAGCCCTGGACCGCCCGGGACCGCCCTGGAACGCCCGGGACCGCCCGGGACCGCCCGGGACCGCCCGGGACCGCCCGGGACCGCCCGGGACCGCCCCAGACCGCCCGGGACCGCACGGGACCGCCCGGGACCGCCCAGGACCGCCCGGGACCGCCCGGGTCCGCCCGGGACCGGCGGGACCGCCCGGGACCGCCCGGGACCGCCCGGGAACGCCCGGGACCGCCCGGGACCGCCCAGGACCGCCCGGGACCGCCCGGGTCCGCCCGGGACCGGCCGGGACCGCCCGGGACCGCCCAGGACCACCCGGGACCGCCCGGGACCGCCCAGGAGCGCCGGGACCGCCCCAGCCGCCCGGGACCGCCCCGGACCGCCCGGGACCGCCTTGGACCGCCCGGGACCGCCCTGGACCGCCCGGGACCGCCCCAGACCGCCCGGGACCGCCCCGGACCCCCGGGACTGCCCGGGACCGCCCGGGACCGCCCCGGACCGCCCGGGACCGCCCAGGACCGCGCAAGCCCGCCCGGGACCGCCCGGGACCGCCCGGGACCGCCCGGGACCGCCTGGGACCGCCCGGGACCGCCCGGGACCGCCAGGGACCGCCCTGGAACGCCCCGGGACCGCCCTGGACCGCTCGGGACCGCCCTGGAACGCCCCGGACCGCCCGGAACCGGCCCAAACCGCCCGGAACCGCCTCGAACCGCCCGGGACCGCCCCGGACCGCTCCGGACCGCCCGGGACCGCCCCGGACCGCCCGGGACCGCCCCGGAACGCCCGGGACCGCCCTGGACCGCCCAGGACCGCCCCGGACCGCCCGGGACCGCCCCGGACCGCCCGGGACCGCCCCGGACCGCCCGGGACCGCCCCGGACCGCCCGGGACCGCCCCAGACTGCCAGGGACCGCCCCGGACCGCCCGGGACTGCCCGGGACCGCCCGAGACCGCCCCGGACCGCCCGGGACCGCCCAGGACCGCCAAGACGACCGCTCGGGACCGCCCGGGACCGCCCGGGACCGCCCGGGACCGCCCGGGACAGCCCCGGACCGCCGGGGACCGCCCGGACCGCCCCGGGAACCGCCCCCGACCGCCCGGGACCGCCCGGGACCGCCTGGGACCGCCCGGGACCGCCCGGGTCCGCCCGGGACCGGCCGGGACCGCCCGGGACCGCCCAGGACCACCCGGGACCGCCCGGGACCGCCCAGGAGCGCCCGGGACCGCCCCAGACCGCCCGGGACCGCCCCGGACCGCCCGGGACCGCCCCGGACCGCCCGGGACCGCCCTGGACCGCCCGGGACCGCCCCAGACCGCCCGGGACCGCCCCGGTCCCCCGGGACTGCCCGGGACCGCCCGGGACCGCCCCGGACCGCCCAGGACCGCCCAGGACCGCGCAAGCCCGCCCGGGACCGCCCGGGACCGCCCGGGACCGCCCGGGACCGCCTGGGACCGCCCGGGACCGCCCGGGACCGCCAGGGACCGCCCTGGAACGCCCCGGGACCGCCCTGGACCGCCCGGGACCGCCCTGGAACGCCCCGGACCGCCCGGAACCGGCCCAAACCGCCCGGAACCGCCCCGAACCGCCCGGGACCGCCCCGGACCGCTCCGGACCGCCCGGGACCGCCCCGGACCGCCCGGGACCGCCCCGGAACGCCCGGGACCGCCCCGGACCGCCCGGGACCGCCCCGGACCGCCCGGGACCGCCCCGGACCGCCCGGGACCGCCCCGGACCGCCCGGGACCGCCCCGGACCGCCCGGGACCGCCCCAGACCGCCTGGGACCGCCCCGGACCGCCCGGGACTGCCCGGGACCGCCCGAGACCGCCCCGGACCGCCCGGGACCGCCCAGGACCGCAAAGACCGCTCGGGACCGCCCCGGACCGCCCGGGACCGCCCGGGACCGCCCGGGACAGCCCCGGACCGCCGGGGACCGCCCCGGACCGCCCGGGACCGCCCCCGACCGCCCAGGACGCCCGGGACAGCCCCGGACCGCCGGGGACCGCCTGGGACCGCCCGGACGCCGGGACCGCCCAGGACCGCCCGGGACCGCCCTGGACCGCCCGGGACAGCCCTGGAACGCCCCGGGACCGCCCTGGACCGCCCGGGACCGCCCTGGAACGCCCCGGACCGCCCGGGACCGGCCCGAACCGCCCGGAACCGCCCCGGACCGCCCGGGACCGCCCCGGACCGCTCCGGACCGCCCGGGACCGCCCCGGACCGCCCGGGACCGCCCCGGACCGCCCGGCACCGCCCGGGACCGCCCGGACCGCCCCGGACCGCCCCGGACCGCCCGGACCGCCCGGGACCGCCCGGGACCGCCCGGGACCGCCCGGGACCGCCCGGCACCGCCCGGGACCGCCCGGGACCGCCCGGACCGCCCGGGACCGCCGGGACCGCCCGGGACCGCCCGGACCGCCCGGGACCGACCGGGACCGCCCGCGACCGCCCGGGACCGCCCGGGACCGCCCGGGACTGCCCGGGACCGCCCCGGACCGCCCAGGACCGCCCGGGACCGCCCCGGACCGCCCCGGACCGCCCAGGACCGCCCCGGACCGCCCGGGACCGCCAGAGACCACCCGGGACCGCCCGGGACCGCCCGGGACCGCCCGGGAGCGCCCGGACCGCCCAGGACCGCCTGGGACTGCCCGGGACCGCCCGGGACCGCCCGGGACTACCCGGGACAGCCCCGGACCGCCGGGGACCGCCCCGGACCGCCCGGGACCGCCCCCGACCGCCCGGGACCGCCCGGGACCGCCTGGGACCGCCCGGGACCGCCCGGGACCGCCCAGGACCGCCCGGGACCTCCCCGGACCGCCCGGGACCGCCCAGGACCACCCGGGACCGCCCGGGACCGCCCGGGAGCGCCCGGGACCGCCCCGGACCGCCCGGGACCGCCCCGGACCGCCCGGGACCGCCCCGGACCGCCCGGGACCGGCCCGAACCGCCCGGGACCGCCCCAGACCGCCCGGGACCGCCCCTGACCCCCGGGACTGCCCGGGACCGCCCGGGACCGCGCAAGCCCGCCCGGGACCGCCCGGGACCGCCCACGACCGCCCTGGAACGCCCGGGACCGCCCGGGACCGCCCGGGAACGCCCTGGACCGCCCGGGACCGCCCTGGAACGCCCGGGACCGCCCGGGACCGCCCGGGACCGCCCGGGACCGCCCGGGACCGCCTGGGACCACACGGGACCGGCCGGGACCGCCCGGGACCGCCCGGGACCGCCCGGGAATGCCCGGGACCGCCCCGGACCGCCCGCGACCGCCCCAAACCACCCGGGACGGCCCCGGACCGCCCAGGATCGCCCTGGACCGCCCGGGACCGCCCGGGACCGCCTGGGACCGCCCCGGACCGCCCGGGACCGCCCGGGACCGCCCCGGACCGCCCCAGACCGCCCGGGACCGCCCCGGACCGCCCGGGATCGCCCCGGACCGCCCGGGACCGCCCCGGACCGCTCGGGACCGCCTCGGACCGCCCGAGACCGCCCCGGACCGCCCGGGACCGCCCCGGACCGCCGGGGACCGCCCGGGACCGCCCGGGACCGCCCAGACCGCCCGCGAACCGCCCGGGACCGCCCCGGACCGCCCCGGACCGCCCGGGACCGCCCCGGACCGCCCAGGACCGCCCGGGACCGCCCGGGACTGCCCGGGACCGCCCGGCACTGCCCGGGACCGCCCGGGAGCGCCCGGGGACCGCCCGGGACTGCCCGGGACCGCCCGGGACTGCCTGGGACCGC
Source organism: Petromyzon marinus (assembly GCF_048934315.1). Classification (NCBI taxonomy): domain Eukaryota; kingdom Metazoa; phylum Chordata; class Hyperoartia; order Petromyzontiformes; family Petromyzontidae; genus Petromyzon; species Petromyzon marinus. Next base: position 87,903 of record NW_027422770.1, read on the forward strand.
CCCGGACACCCCGGGACCGCCCGGGACCGCCCGCGACCGCCCGGGACCGCCCGGGACCGCCCGGGACCGCCCGGGACCACCCAAGACCGCCCGGGACCGCCCGGTACCGCCCGGGACCGCCCGGGACCGCCCGGGACCGCCCGGGACCGCCCAGGACCGACCGGGACCGCCCAGGACCGCCCTGGAATGCCCGGTACCGCCCGGGACTGCCCGGGACAGCCCTGGACCGCCCGGGACCGCCTGGAACGCCCGGGACCGCCCGGGACCGCCCGGGACCGCCCGGGACCGCCCGGGACCGCCCGGGACCGCCCCAGACCGCCCGGGACCGCACGGGACCGCCCGGGACCGCCCAGGACCGCCCGGGACCGCCCGGGTCCGCCCGGGACCGGCCGGGACCGCCCGGGACCGCCCGGGACCGCCCGGGAACGCCCGGGACCGCCCGGGACCGCCCAGGACCGCCCGGGACCGCCCGGGTCCGCCCGGGACCGGCCGGGACCGCCCGGGACCGCCCAGGACCACCCGGGACCGCCCGGGACCGCCCAGGAGCGCCCGGGACCGCCCCAGACCGCCCGGGACCGCCCCGGACCGCCCGGGACCGCCTTGGACCGCCCGGGACCGCCCTGGACCGCCCGGGACCGCCCCAGACCGCCCGGGACCGCCCCGGACCCCGGGACTGCCCGGGACCGCCCGGGACCGCCCCGGACCGCCCGGGACCGCCCAGGACCGCGCAAGCCCGCCCGGGACCGCCCGGGACCGCCCGGACCGCCCGGGACCGCCTGGGACCGCCCGGGACCGCCCGGGACCGCCAGGGACCGCCCTGGAACGCCCCGGGACCGCCCTGGACCGCTCGGGACCGCCCTGGAACGCCCCGGACCGCCCGGAACCGGCCCAAACCGCCGGAACCGCCTCGAACCGCCCGGGACCGCCCCGGACCGCTCCGGACCACCCGGGACCGCCCCGGACCGCCCCGGGACCGCCCCGGAACGCCCGGGACCGCCCCGGACCGCCCGGGACGCCCCGGACCGCCCGGGACCGCCCCGGACCGCCCGGGACCGCCCCGGACCGCCCGGGACCGCCCCGGACCGCCCGGGACCGCCCCAGACCGCCCGGGACCGCCCGGACCGCCCGGACTGCCCGGGACCGCCCGAGACCGCCCCGGACCGCCCGGGACCGCCCAGGACCGCCAAGACCGCTCGGGACCGCCCGGGACCGCCCGGGACCGCCCGGGACCGCCCGGGACAGCCCCGGACCGCCGGGGACCGCCCCGGACCGCCCGGGACCGCCCCCGACCGCCCGGGACCGCCCGGGACCGCCTGGGACCGCCCGGGACCGCCCGGGTCCGCCCGGGACCGGCCGGGACCGCCCGGGACCGCCCAGGACCACCCGGGACCGCCCGGGACCGCCCAGGAGCGCCCGGGACCGCCCCAGACCGCCCGGGACCGCCCCGGACCGCCCGGGACCGCCCCGGACCGCCCGGGACCGCCCCGGACCGCCGGGGACCGCCCGGGACCGCCCGGGACCGCCCCAGACCGCCCGCGAACCGCCCGGGACCGCCCCGGACCGCCCCGGACCGCCCGGGACCGCCCCGGACCGCCCGGGACCGCCCGGGACCGCCCGGGACTGCCCGGGACCGCCCGGCACTGCCCGGGACCGCCCGGGAGGGCCCGGGACCGCCCGGGACTGCCCGGGACCGCCCGGGACTGCCTGGGACCGCCCAGGACACCCCGGGACCGCCCGGGACCGCCCGCGACCGCCCGGGACCGCCCGGGACCGCCCGGGACCGCCCGGGACCACCCAAGACCGCCCGGGACCGCCCGGTACCGCCCGGGACCGCCCGGGACCGCCCGGGACCGCCCGGGACCGCCCGGGACCGCCCAGGACCGACCGGGACCGCCCAGGACCGCCCTGGAATGCCCGGTACCGCCCGGGACTGCCCGGGACAGCCCTGGACCGCCCGGGACCGCCCTGGAACGCCCGGGACCGCCCGGGACCGCCCGGGACCGCCCGGGACCGCCCAGGACCACCCGGGACCGCCCGGGACCGCCCAGGAGCGCCCGGGACTGCCCCAGACCGCCCGGGACCGCCCCGGACCGCCCGGGACCGCCTTGGACCGCCCGGGACCGCCCTGGACCGCCCGGGACCGCCCCAGACCGCCCGGGACCGCCCCGGACCCCCGGACTGCCCGGGACCGCCCGGGACCGCCCCGGACCGCCCGGGACCGCCCAGGACCGTGCAAGCCCGCCCGGGACCGCCCGGGACCGCCCGGGACCGCCCGGGACCGCCTGGGACCGCCCGGGACCGCCCGGGACCGCCAGGGACCGCCCTGGAACGCCCCGGGACCGCCCTGGACCGCTCGGGACCGCCTGGAACGCCCCGGACCGCCCGGAACCGGCCCAAACCGCCCGGAACCGCCTCGAACCGCCCGGGACCGCACGGACCGCTCCGGACCGCCCGGGACCGCCCCGGACCGCCCGGGACCGCCCCGGAACGCCCGGACCGCCCGGACCGCCCGGGACCGGACGCCCGGGACCGCCCCGGACCGCCCAGGACCGCCCCGGACCGCCCGGGACCGCCCCAGACCGCCCGGGACCGCCCCGGACCGCCCGGGACTGCCCGGGACCGCCCCGAGACCGCCCCGGACCGCCCGGGACCGCCCAGGACCGCCAAGACCGCTCGGGACCGCCCGGGACCGCCCGGGACCGCCCGGGACCGCCCGGGACAGCCCCGGACCGCCGGGACCGCCCCGGACCGCCCGGGACCGCCCCCGACCGCCCGGGACCGCCCCGGGACCGCCTGGGACCGCCGGGACCGCCCGGGTCCGCCCGGGACCGGCCGGGACCGCCCGGGACCGCCCAGGACCACCCGGGACCGCCCGGGACCGCCCAGGAGCGCCGGGACCGCCCCAGACCGCCCGGGACCGCCCCGGACCGCCCGGGACCGCCCCGGACCGCCCGGGACCGCCCTGGACCGCCCGGGACCGCCCCAGACCGCCCGGGACCGCCCCGGACCGCCCGGGACCGCCCCCGGACCGCCCGGGACCGCCCCGGACCGCCGGGGACCGCCCGGGACCGCCCGGGACCGCCCCAGACCGCCCGCGAACCGCCCGGGACCGCCCCGGACCGCCCCGGACCGCCCGGGACCGCCCCGGACCGCCCGGGACCGCCCGGGACCGCCCGGGACTGCCCGGGACCGCCCGGCACTGCCCGGGACCGCCCGGGAGCGCCCGGGACCGCCCGGGACTGCCCGGGACCGCCCGGGACTGCCTGGGACCGCCCCGGACACCCCGGGACCGCCCGGGACCGCCCGCGCCGCCCGGGACCGCCCGGGACCGCCCGGGACCACCCAAGACCGCCCGGGACCGCCCGGTACCGCCCGGACCGCCCGGGACCGCCCGGGACCGCCCGGGACCGCCCGGGACCGCCCAGGACCGACCGGGACCGCCCCAGACCGCCCTGGAATGCCGGTACCGCCCGGGACTGCCCGGGACAGCCCTGGACCGCCCGGGACGCCCTGGAACGCCCGGGACCGCCCGGGACCGCCCGGGACCGCCCGGGACCGCCCGGGACCGCCCGGGACCGCCCCAGACCGCCCGGGACCGCACGGGACCGCCCGGGACCGCCCAGGACCGCCCGGGACCGCCCGGGTCCGCCCGGGACCGGCCGGGACCGCCGGGACCGCCCGGGACCGCCCGGGAACGCCCGGGACCGCCCCGGGACCGCCCAGGACCGCCCGGGACCGCCCGGGTCCGCCCGGGACCAGCCGGGACCGCCCGGGACCGCCCAGGACCACCCGGGACCGCCCGGGACCGCCCAGGAGCGCCCGGGACCGCCCCAGACCGCCCGGGACCGCCCCGGACCGCCCGGGACCGCCTTGGACCGCCCGGGACCGCCCTGGACCGCCCGGGACCGCCCCAGACCGCCCGGGACCGCCCCGGACCCCCGGGACTGCCCGGGACCGCCCGGGACCGCCCCGGACCGCCCGGGACCGCCCAGGACCGCGCAAGCCCGCCCGGGACCGCCCGGGACCGCCCGGGACCGCCCGGGACCGCCTGGACCGCCCGGGACCGCCCGGGACCGCCAGGGACCCGCCCTGGAACGCCCCGGGACCGCCCTGGACCGCTCGGGACCGCCCTGGAACGGCCCCGGACCGCCCGGAACCGGCCCAAACCGCCCGGAACCGCCTCGAACCGCCCGGGACCGCCCCGGACCGCTCCGGACCGCCGGACCGCCCCGGACCGCCCGGGACCGCCCCGGAACGCCCGGGACCGCCCCGGACCGCCCGGGACCGCCCCGGACCGCCCGGGACCGCCCCGGACCGCCCGGGACCGCCCCGGACCGCCCGGGACCGCCCCGGACCGCCCGGGACCGCCCCAGACCGCCCGGGACCGGCCCCGGACCGCCCGGGACTGCCCGGGACCGCCCGAGACCGCCCCGGACCGCCCGGGACCGCCCAGGACCGCCAAGACCGCTCGGGACCGCCCGGGACCGCCCGGGACCGCCCGGGACCGCCCGGGACAGCCCCGGACCGCCGGGGACCGCCCGGACCGCCCGGGACCGCCCCCGACCGCCCGGGACCGCCCGGGACGCGCCTGGGACCGCCCGGGACCGCCCGGGTCCCGCCCGGGACCGGCCGGGACCGCCCGGGACCGCCCAGGACCACCCGGGACCGCCCGGGACCGCCCAGGAGCGCCCGGGACCGCCCCAGACCGCCCGGGACCGCCCCGGACCGCCCGGGACCGCCCCGGACCGCCCGGGACCGCCCTGGACCGCCCGGGACCGCCCAGACCGCCCGGGACCGCCCCGGTCCCCCGGGACTGCCCGGGACCGCCCGGGACCGCCCGGACCGCCCAGGACCGCCCAGGACCGCGCAAGCCCGCCCGGGACCGCCCGGGACCGCCCGGGACCGCCGGGACCGCCTGGGACCGCCCGAGACCGCCCGGGACTGCCAGGGACCGCCCTGGAACGCCCCGGGACCGCCCTGGACCGCCCGGGACCGCCCTGGAACGCCCCGGACCGCCCGGAACCGGCCCAAACCGCCCGGAACCGCCCCGAACCGCCCGGGACCGCCCCGGACCGCTCCGGACCGCCCGGGACCGCACGGGACCGCCCGGGACCGCCCAGGACCGCCCGGGACCGCCCGGGTCCGCCCGGGACCGGCCGGGACCGCCCGGGACCGCCCGGGACCGCCCGGGAACGCCCGGGACCGCCCGGGACCGCCCAGGACCCCCCGGGACCGCCCGGGCCGCCCGGGACCGGCCGGGACCGCCCGGGACCGCCCAGGACCACCCGGGACCGCCCGGGACCGCCCAGGAGCGCCCGGGACCGCCCCAGACCGCCCGGGACCACCCCGGACCGCCCGGGACCGCCTTGGACCGCCCGGGACCGCCCTGGACCGCCCGGGACCGCCCCAGACCGCCCGGGACCGCCCCGGACCCCCGGGACTGCCCGGGACCGCCCGGGACCGCCCCGGACCGCCCGGGACCGCCCAGGACCGCGCAAGCCCGCCCGGGACCGCCCGGGACCGCCCCGGGACCGCCCGGGACCGCCTGGGACCGCCCGGGACCGCCCGGGACCGCCAGGGACCGCCCTGGAACGCCCCGGGACCGCCCTGGACCGCTCGGGACCGCCCTGGAACGCCCCGGACCGCCCGGAACCGGCCCAAACCGGCCCAAACCGCCCGGAACCGCCTCGAAACCGCCCGGGACCGCCCCGGGACCGCTCCGGACCGCCCGGGACCGCCCCGGACCGCCCGGGACCGCCCCGGAACGCCCGGGACCGCCCCCAGACCGCCCGGGACCGCCCCGGACCGCCCGGGACCGCCCCGGACGCCCGGGACCGCCCCGGACCCGCCCGGGACCGCCCCCGGACCGCCCGGGACCGCCCCAGACCGCCCGGGACCGCCCCGGACCGCCCGGGACTGCCCGGGACCGCCCGAGACCGCCCCGGACCGCCCGGGACCGCCCAGGACCGCCAAGACCGCTCGGGACCGCCCGGGACCGCCCGGGACCGCCCGGGACCGCCCGGGACAGCCCCGGACCGCCGGGGACCGCCCCGGACCGCCGGGACCGCCCCCCGACCGCCCGGGACCGCCCGGGACCGCCTGGGACCGCCCGGGACCGCCCGGGTCCGCCCGGGACCGGCCGGGACCGCCCGGGACCGCCCAGGACCACCCGGGACCGCCCGGGACCGCCCAGGAGCGCCCGGGACCGCCCCAGACCGCCCGGGACCGCCCCGGACCGCCCGGGACCGCCCCGGACCGCCCGGGACCGCCCTGGACCGCCCGGGACCGCCCCAGACCGCCCGGGACCGCCCCGGTCCCCCGGGACTGCCCGGGACCGCCCGGGACCGCCCCGGACCGCCCAGGACCGCCCAGGACCGCGCAAGCCCGCCCGGGACCGCCCGGGACCGCCCGGGACCGCCCGGGACCGCCTGGGACCGCCCGGGACCGCCCGGGACCGCCAGGGACCGCCCTGGAACGCCCCGGACCGCCCTGGACCGCCCGGGACCGCCCTGGAACGCCCGGACCGCCCGGAACCGGCCCAAACCGCCCGGAACCGCCCCGAACCGCCCGGGACCGCCCCGGACCGCTCCGGACCGCCCGGGACCGCCCCGGACCGCCCGGGACCGCCCCGGAACGCCCGGGACCGCCCCGGACCGCCCGGGACCGCCCGGACCGCCCGGGACCGCCCCGGACCGCCCGGGACCGCCCCGGACCGCCCGGGACCGCCCCGGACCGCCGGGACCGCCCCAGACCGCCTGGGACCGCCCCGGACCGCCCGGGACTGCCCCGGGACCGCCCGAGACCGCCCCGGGACCGCCCGGGACCGCCCAGGACCGCAAAGAGACCGCCCCGGACCGCCCGGGACCGCCCGGGACCGCCCGGGACAGCCCCGGACCGCCGGGGACCGGCCCGGACCGCCCGGGACCGCCCCCGACCGCCCGGGACCGCCCGGGACCGCCTGGGACCGCCCGGGACCGCCCGGGACCGCCCAGGACCGCCCGGGACCGCCCTGGACCGCCCGGGACAGCCCTGGAACGCCCCGGGACCGCCCCTGGACCGCCCGGGACCGCCCTGGAACGCCCCGGACCGCCCGGGACCGGCCCGAACCGCCCGGAACCGCCCCGGACCGCCCGGGACCGCCCCGGACCGCTCCGGACCGCCCGGGACCGCCCCGGACCGCCCGGGACCGCCCCGGACCGCCCGGCACCGCCCGGGACCGCCCGGGACCGCCCCGGACCGCCCCGGACCGCCCGGGACCGCCCCGGACCGCCCGGGACCGCCCGGGACCGCCCGGGACCGCCCGGGACCGCCCGGCACCGCCCGGGACCGCCCGGGACCGCCCGGGACCGCCCGGGACCGCCGGGACCGCCCGGGACCGCCCCGGACCGCCCGGGACCGACCGGGACCGCCCGCGACCGCCCGGGACCGCCCGGGACCGCCCGGGACCGCCCGGGACCGCCCCGGACCGCCCAGGACCGCCCGGGACCGCCCCGGACCGCCCCGGACCGCCCAGGACCGCCCCGGACCGCCCGGGACCGCCCGAGACCACCCGGGACCGCCCGGGACCGCCCGGGACCGCCCGGGAGCGCCCGGGACCGCCCAGGACCGCCTGGGACTGCCCGGGACCGCCCGGGACCGCCCGGGACTACCCGGGACAGCCCCGGACCGCCGGGGACCGCCCCGGACCGCCCGGGACCGCCCCCGACCGCCCGGGACCGCCCGGGACCGCCCAGGACCGCCCGGGACCGCCCCGGACCGCCCGGGACCGCCCAGGACCACCCGGGACCGCCCGGGACCGCCCGGGAGCGCCCGGGACCGCCCCGGACCGCCCGGGACCGCCCCGGACCGCCCGGGACCGCCCCGGACCGCCCGGGACCGGCCCGAACCGCCCGGGACCGCCCCAGACCGCCCGGGACCGCCCCTGACCCCCGGGACTGCCCGGGACCGCCCGGGACCGCGCAAGCCCGCCCGGGACCGCCCGGGACCGCCCACGACCGCCCTGGAACGCCCGGGACCGCCCGGGACCGCCCGGGAACGCCCTGGACCGCCCGGGACCGCCCTGGAACGCCCGGGACCGCCCGGGACCGCCCGGGACCGCCCGGGACCGCCCGGGACCGCCTGGGACCACACGGGACCGGCCGGGACCGCCCGGGACCGCCCGGGACCGCCCGGGAATGCCCGGGACCGCCCCGGACCGCCCGCGACCGCCCCAAACCACCCGGGACGGCCCCGGACCGCCCAGGATCGCCCTGGACCGCCCGGGACCGCCCGGGACCGCCTGGGACCGCCCCGGACCGCCCGGGACCGCCCGGGACCGCCCCGGACCGCCCCGGACCGCCCGGGACCGCCCCGGACCGCCCGGGATCGCCCCGGACCGCCCGGGACCGCCCCGGACCGCTCGGGACCGCCTCGGACCGCCCGGAACCGCCCTGGACCGCCCGGGACCGCCCGGGACCGCCCGGGACCGCCCGGGACAGCCCGGGACTGCCCCGGACCGCCCGGGACCGCGCGGGACTGCCCGGGACCGCCCGGGACCGGCCGGGACCGCCCGGGACCGCCCTGGACCGCCCGGGACCGCCCTGGAACGCCCCGGACCGCCCGGGACAGGCCCGCACCGCCAGGGACCGCCCCGGACCGCCCGGGACCGCCCCGGACCGCCCCGGACCGCCCGGGACCGCCCCGGACCGCCCGGGACCGCCCCGGACTGCCCGGGCCCGCCCCGGACCGCCCGGGACCGCCCCGGACCGCCCGGGACCGCCCCGGACCACCCGGGACCGCCCCGGACCGCCTGGGACCGCCAGGGACCGCCCGGGACCGCCCCGGACCGCCCGGAACCGCCCGGGACCGCCCGGGACCGCCCGTGACCGCCCAGGACCGCCCCGAACCGCCCGGGACCGGCCCGGACCGCCCGGGACCGCCCCGGACCGCCCGGGACCGCCCCGGACTGCCGGGGACCGCCCGGGACCGCCCGGGACCGCTCCGGAACGCCCAGGACCGCCCGGGACCGCCCCGCCCACCCGGGACCGCCCGAGACCACCCGGGACCGCCCGGGACCGCCCGGGACCGCCCGGGAGTGCCCGGGACCGCCCGGGACCGCCCGGGACTGCCCTGGACCGCCCGGGAGCGCCCGGGACCGCCCCGGACCGCCCGGGACCGCCCCGGACCGCCCGGGACCGCCCCGGACCGCCCGGGACCGCCCCGGACTGCCCGGGACCGCCCCGGACCGCCCGGGACCGCCCCGGACCACCCGGGACCGCCCCGGACCACCCGGGACCGCCCCGGACCACCCGGGACCGCCCAGGACCGCCCCGGACCGCCCGGGACCGCCCCGGACCGCCCGGGACCGCCCCGGACCGCCCGGGACCGCCCCGGACCGCCCGGGACCGCCCCAGACCGCCCGGGACCGCCCCGGACCCCCGGGACTGCCCGGGACCGCCCGGGACCGCCCCGGAACGCCCGGGACCGCCCAGGACCGCGCAAGCCCGCCCGGGACCGCCCGGGACCGCCCGGGACCGCCCGGGACCGCCTGGGACCGCCCGGGACCGCCCGGGACCGCCCGGGACCGCCCTGGAACGCCCCGGGACCGCCCTGGACCGCCAGGGACCGCCCTGGAACGCCCCGGACCGCCGGGAACCGGCCCAAACCGCCCGGAACCGCCCCGAACCGCCCGGGACCGCCCCGGACCGCTCCGGACCGCCCGGGACCGCCCCGGACCGCCCGGGACCGCCCCGGAACGCCCGGGACCGCCCCGGACCGCCCGGGACCGCCCCGGACCGCCCGGGACCGCCCCGGACCGCCCGGGACCGCCCCAGACCGCCCGGGACCGCCCCGGACCGCCCGGGACTGCCCGGGACCGCCCGGGACCGCCCCGGACCGCCCGGGACCGCCCCGGAACGCCCGGGACCGCCCCGGACCGCCCGGGACCGCCCCGGACCGCCCGGGACCGCCCCGGACCGCCCGGGACCGCCCCAGACCGCCCGGGACCGCCCCGGACCGCCCGGGACTGCCCGGGACCGCCCGGGACCGCCCCGGACCGCCCGGGACCGCCCAGGACCGCGCAAGACCGCCCGGGACCGCCCGGGACCGCCCGGGACTGCCCGGGACCGCCCGGGACAGCCCCGGACCGCCGGGGACCGCCCCGGACCGCCCGGGACCGCCCCCGACCGCCCGGGACCGCCCGGGACCACCTGGGACCGCCCGGGACCGCCCGGGACCGCCCAGGACCGCCCGGGACCGCCCCGGACCGCCCGGGACCGCCCCAGACCGCCCGGGACCGCCCCGGACCCCCGGGACTGCCCGGGACCGCCCGGGACCGCCCCGGACCGCCCGGGACCGCCCAGGACCGCGCAAGCCCGCCCGGGACCGCCCGGGACCGCCCGGGACCGCCCGGGACCGCCTGGGACCGCCCGGGACCGCCCGGGACCGCCCGGGACCGCCCTGGAACGCCCCGGGACCGCCCTGGACCGCCCGGGACCGCCCTGGAACGCCCCGGACCGCCGGGAACCGGCCCAAACCGCCCGGAACCGCCCCGAACCACCCGGGACCGCCCCGGACCGCTCCGGACCGCCCGGGACCGCCCCGGACCGCCCGGGACCGCCCCGGAACGCCCGGGACCGCCCCGGACCGCCCGAGACCACCCCGGACCGCCCGGGACCGCCCCGGACCGCCCGGGACCGCCCCAGACCGCCCGGGACCGCCCCGGACCGCCCGGGACTGCCCGGGACCGCCCGGGACCGCCCCGGACCGCCCGGGACCGCCCCGGAACGCCCGGGACCGCCCCGGACCGCCCGGGACCGCCCCGGACCGCCCGGGACCGCCCCGGACCGCCCGGGACCGCCCCAGACCGCCCGGGACCGCCCCGGACCGCCCGGGACTGCCCGGGACCGCCCGGGACCGCCCCGGACCGCCCGGGACCGCCCAGGACCGCGCAAGACCGCCCGGGACCGCCCGGGACCGCCCGGGACTGCCCGGGACCGCCCGGGACAGCCCCGGACCGCCGGGGACCGCCCCGGACCGCCCGGGACCGCCCCCGACCGCCCGGGACCGCCCGGGACCACCTGGGACCGCCCGGGACCGCCCGGGACCGCCCAGGACCGCCCGGCACCGCCCTGGACCGCCCGGGACAGCCCTGGAACGCCCCGGGACCGCCCTGGACCGCCCGGGACCGCCCTGGAACGCCCCGGACCGCCCGGGACCGGCCCGAACCGCCCGGAACCGCCCCGGACCGCCCGGGACCGCCCCGGACCGCTCCGGACCGCCGGGGACCGCCCCGGACCGCCCGGGACCACCCCGGACCGCCCGGGACCGCCCCGGAACGCCCGGGACCGCCCCGGACCGCCCGGGACCGCCCCGGACCGCCCGGGACCGCCCCGGAACGCCCGGGACCGCCCCGGACCGCCCGGGACCGCCCCGGACCGCCCGGGACCGCCCCGGACCGCCCGGGACCGCCCCGGACCGCCCGGGACCGCCCCGGACCGCCCGGGACCGCCCCTGACCGCCCGGGACCGCCCCGGACCGCCCGGGACTGCCCGGGACCGCCCGGGACCGCCCCGGACCGCCCGGGACCGCCCAGGACCGCGCAAGACCGCCCGGGACCGCCCGGGACCGCCCGGGACCGCCCGGGACCGCCCGGGACAGCCCCGGACCGCCCGGGACCGCCCCGGACCGCCCGGGACCGCCCCGGACCGCCCGGGACCGCCCCACACCGCCCGGGACCGCCCCGGACCCCCGGGACTGCCCGGGACCGCCCGGGACCGCCCCGGACCGCCCGGGACCGCCCAGGACCGCGCAAGCCCGCCCGGGACCGCCCGGGACCGCCCGGGACCGCCTGGGACCGCCCGGGACCGCCCAGGACCGCCCGGGACCGCCCTGGAACGCCCCGGGACCGCCCTGGACCGCCCGGGACCGCCCTGGAACGCCCCGGACCGCCGGGAACCGGCCCAAACCTCCCGGAACCGCCCCGAACCGCCCGGGACCACCCCGGACCGCTCCGGACCGCCCGGGACCGCCCCGGACCGCTCCGGACCGCCCGGGACCGCCCCGGAACGCCCGGGATGGCCCCGGACCGCCCGGGACCGCCCCGGACCGCCCGGGACCGCCCCGGACCGCCCGGGACCGCCCCGGACCGCCCGGGACCGCCCCGGACCGCCCGGGACCGCCCCAGACCGCCCGGGACCGCCCCGGACCGCCCGGGACTGCCCGGGACCGCCCGGGACCGCCCCGGACCGCCCGGGACCGCCCAGGACCGCGCAAGACCGCCCGGGACCGCCCGGGACCGCCCGGGACTGCCCGGGACCGCCCGGGACAGCCCCGGACCGCCGGGGACCGCCCCGGACCGCCCGGGACCGCCCCCGACCGCCCGGGACCGCCCGGGACCACCTGGGACCGCCCGGGACCGCCCGGGACCGCCCAGGACCGCCCGGGACCGCCCTGGACCGCCCGGGACAGCCCTGGAATGCCCCGGGACCGCCCTGGACCGCCCGGGACCGCCCTGGAACGCCCCGGACCGCCCGGGACCGGCCCGAACCGCCCGGAACCGCCCCGGACCGCCTGGGACCGCCCCGGACCGCTCCGGACCGCCCGGGACCGCCCCGGACCGCCCGGGACCGTCCCGGACCGCCCGGGACCGCCCGGAACGCCCGGGACCGCCCCGGACCGCCCGGGACCGCCCCGGACCGCCCGGGACCGCCCCAGAACGCCCGGGACCGCCCTGGAACGCCTGGGACCGCCCGGGACCGCCCGGGACCGCCCGGGACCACCCCGGACCGCCCCGGACCGCCCGGGACCGCCCCGGACCGCCCGGGACCGCCCGGGACCGCCCGGGACCGCCCGGGACCGCCCGGCACCCGCCGGGACCACCCGAGACCGCCCGGGACCGCCCGGGACCGCCGGGACCGCCCGGGACCGCCCCGGACCGCCCGGGACCGCCCGGGACCGCCCGCGACCGCCCGGGACCGCCCGGGACCACCCGAGACCGCCCGGGACCGCCCCGGACCGCCCAGGACCGCCCGGGACCGCCCCGGACCGCCCGGACCGCCCAGGACCGCCCCGGACCGCCCGGGACCGCCCGAGACCACCCGGGACCGCCCAGGACCGCCCGGGACCGCCCGGGAGCGCCCGGGACCGCCCAGGACCGCCCGGGACTGCCCGGGACCGCCCGGGAGCGCCCGGGACCGCCCCGACCGCCCGGGACCGCCCCGGACCGCCCGGGACCGCCCCGGTCCGCCCGGGACCGCCCCGGACCGCCCGGGACCCCCCGGACCGCCCGGGACCGCCCCGGACCACCCAGGACCGCCCCGGACCACCCGGGACCGCCCAGGACCGCCCCGGACCGCCCGGGACCACCCAGGACCACCCGGGACCGCCCGGGACCGCCCGGGAGCGCCCGGGACCGTCCCGGACCGCCCGGGACCGCCCCGGACCGCCCGGGACCGCCCCCCGGACCGCCCGGGACCGCCCCGGACCGCCCGGGACAGCCCCAGACCGCCCGGGACCGCCCCGGACCCCCGGGACTGCCCGGGACCGACGGGACCGCCCCGGACCGCCCGGGACCGCCCAGGACCGCGCAAGCCCGCCCGGGACCGCCCGGGACCGCCCGGGACCGCCCGGGACCGCCTGGGACCGCCCGGGACCGCCCGGGACCGCCCGGGACCGCCCTGGAACGCCCCGGTACCGCCCTGGACCGCCCGGGACCGCCCTGGAACGCCCCGGACCGCCCGGAACCGGCCCGAACCGCCCGGAACCGCCCCGGACCGCCCGGGACCGCCCCGGACCGCTCCGGACCGCCCGGGACAGCCCCGGACCGCCCGGGACCGCCCCGGACCGCCCGGGACCGCCCCAGACCGCCCGGGACCGCCCCGGACCGCCCGGGACCGCCCGGACAGCCCGGGACCGCCCGGACCGCCCGGGACCGCCCCGGACCGCCCGGGACCGCCCCGGACCGCCCGGGACCGCCCCGGACCGACCGGGACTGCCCGGGACCGCCCGGGACCGCCCCGGACCGCCCGGGACCGCCCAGGACCGCGCAAGACCGCCCGGGACCGCCCGGGACCGCCCGGGACCGCCCGGGACCGCCCGGGACAGCCCCGGACCGCCCGGGACCGCCCCGGACCGCCCGGGACCGCCCCCGACCGCCCGGGACCGCCCGGGACCGCCTGGGATCGCCCGGGACTGCCCGGGACCGCCCAGGACCGCCCGGGACCGCCCCGGACCGCCCGGGACCGCCCCGGACCGCCCGGGACCGCCCCGGACCGCCCGGGACCGCCCCGGACCGCCCGGGACCGCCCCAGACCGCCCGGGACTTCCCGGGACCGCCCGGGACCGCCCCGGACCGCCCGGGACCGCCCAGGACCGCGCAAGACTGCCCGGGACCGCCCGGGACCGCCCGGGACCGCCCGGGACAGCCCCGGACCGCCCGGGACCGCCCCGGACCGCCCGGACCGCCCCCGACCGCCCGGGACCGCCCCGGACCGCCCGGGACCGCCACGGACCGCCCGGGACCGCCCCGGACAGCCCGGTACTGCCCTGGACCGCCCGGGACCGCGCGGGACTGCCCGGTACCGCCCGGGACCGGCCGGGACCGCCCGGGACCGCCCTGGACCGCCCGGGACCGCCCTGGAACGCCCCGGACCGCCCGGGACAGGCCCGCACCGCCCGGGACCGCCCCGGACCGCCCGGGACCGCCCCGGACCGCCCCGGACCGCCCGGGACCGCGCCGGACCGCCCGGGACCGCCCCGGACTGCCCGGGCCCGCCCCGGACCGCCCGGGACCGCCCCGGACCGCCCGGGACCGCGCCGGACCGCCTGGGACCGCCAGGGACCGCCCGGGACCGCCCCGGACCGCCCGGAACCGCCCGGGACCGCCCGGGACCGCCCGTGACCGCCCAGGACCGCCCCGGACCGCCCGGGACCGGCCCGGACCGCCCGGGACCGCCCGGACCGCCCGGGACCGCCCCGGACTGCCGGGGACCGCCCGGGACCGCCCGGGACCGCTCCGGACCGCCCAGGACCGCCCGGGACCGCCCCGCCCGCCCGGGACCGCCCGAGACCACCCGGGACCGCCCGGGACCGCCCGGGACCACCCGGGAGTGCCCGGTACCGCCCGGGACCGCCCGGGACTGCCCGGGACCGCCCGGGAGCGCCCGGGACCGCCCCAGACCGCCCGGGACCGCCCCGGACCGCCCGGGACCGCCCCGGACCGCCCGGGACCGCCCCGGACCGCCCGGGACCGCCCCGGACCACCCGGGACCGCCCCGGACCGCCCGGGACCGCCCCGGACCGCCCGGGTACCCCCTTGGACCGCCCGGGACCGCCCCAGACCGCCCGGGACCGCCCCGGACCCCCGAGACTGCCCGGGACCGCCCGGGACCGCCTCGGACCGCCCAGGACCGCCCAGGACCGCGCAAGCCCGCCCAAGACCGCCCGGGACCGCCCGGGACCGCCCGGGACCGCCTGGGACCGCCCGGGACCGCCCGGGACCGCCCGGGACCGCCCTGGAATGCCCCGGGACCGCCCTGGACCGCCCGGGACCGCCCTGGAACGCCCCGGACCGCCCGGAACCGGCCCAAACCGCCCGGAACCGCCCCGTACCGCCCGGGACCGCCCCGGACCGCTCCGGACCGCCCGGGACCGCCCCGGACCGCCCGGGACCGCCCCGGAACGCCCGGGACCGCGCCGGACCGCCCGGGACCGCCCCGGACTGCCCGGGGCCGCCCCGGACCGCCCGGGACCGCCCCGGACCGCCCGGGACCGCCCCGGACCGCCCGGGACCGCCCCAGACCGCCCGGGACCGCCCCGGACCGCCCGGGACTGCCCGGGACCGCCCGGGACCGCCCCGGACCGCCCGGGACCGCCCAGGACCGCGCAAGACCGCCCGGGACCGCCCGGGACCGCCCGGGACTGCCCGGGACCACCCGGGACAGCCCCGGACCGCCGGGGACCGCCCCGGACCGCCCGGGACCGCCCCCGACCGCCCGGGACCGCCCGGGACCACCTGGGACCGCCCGGGACCGCCCGGGACCGCCCAGGACCGCCCGGGACCGCCCTGGACCGCCCGGGACAGCCCTGGAACGCCCCGGGACTGCCCTGGACCGCCCGGGACCGCCCTGGAACGCCCCGGACCGCCCGGGACCGGCCCGAACCGCCCGGAACCGCCCCGGACCGCCCGGGACCCGCCCCGGACCGCTCCGGACCGCCCGGGACCGCCCCGGACCGCCCAGGACCGCCCCGGACCGCCCGGGACCGCCCCGGAACGCCCGGGACCGCCCCGGACCGCCCGGGACCGCCCCGGACCGCCCGGGACCGCCCCGGAACGCCCGGGACCGCCCCGGACCGCCCGGGACCGCCCCGGACCGCCCGGGACCGCCCCGGACCGCCCGGGACCGCCCCGGACCGCCCGGGACCGCCCCGGACCGCCCGGGACCGCCCCAGACCGCCCGGGACCGCCCTGGACCGCCCGGGACTGCCCGGGACCGCCCGGGACCGCCCCGGACCGCCCAAGACCGCCCAGGACCGCGCAAGACCGCCCGGGACCGCCCGGGACCGCCCGGGACCGCCCGGGACCGCCCGGGACCGCCCGGGACAGCCCGGACCGCCGGGGACCGCCCCGGACCGCCCGGGACCGCCCCCGACCGCCCGGGACCGCCCGGGACCACCTGGGACCGCCCGGGACCGCCCGGGACCGCCCAGGACCGCCCGGGACCGCCCTGGACCGCCCAGGACAGCCCTGGAACGCCCCGGGACCGCCCTGGACCGCCCGGGACCGCCCTGGAACGCCCCGGACCGCCAGGGACCGGCCCGAACCGCCCGGAACCGCCCCCGGACCGCCCGGGACCGCCCCGGACCGCTCCGGACTGCCCGGGACCGCCCCGGACCGCCCGGGACCGCCCCGGACCGCCCGGCACCGCCCCGGACCGCCAAGGACCGCCCCGGACCGCCCGGGACCGCCCCAGACCGCCCGGGACCGCCCCGGACCGCCTGGACCGCCCGGGACCGCCAGGGACCGCCCGGGACCGCCCGGGACCGCCCGGGACCGCCCTGGACCGCCCTGGAACGCCCCGGACCGCCCGGGACCGGCCCGGACCGCCCGAGACCGCCCCGGACCGCCCGGGACCGCCCGGGACCGCCCCGGACCGCCCCGGACCGCCCGGGACCGCCCGGGACCGCCCGGGACCACCCGGGACCGCCCGGAACCGCCCGGGACCGCCCGAGACCGCCCGGGACCGCCCGGGACCGCCGGGACCGCCCGGGACCGCCCCGGACCGCCCGGGACCGCCCGGGACCGCCCGCGACCGCCCGGGACCGCCCGGGACAACCCGAGACCGCCCGGGACCGCCCTGGACCGCCCAGGACCGCCCGGGACCGCCCCGGACCGCCCCGGACCGCCCAGGACCGCCCCGGACCGCCCGGGACCGCCCGAGACCACCCGGGACCGCCCGGGACCGCCCGGGACCGCCCGGGAGCGCCCGGGACCGCCCAGGACCGCCCGGGACGGCCCGGGACCGCCCGGGACCGCCCCGGACCGCCCGGGACCGCCGCGGACCGCCCGGGACCGCCCCGGACCGCCCGGGACCGCCCCGGACCGCCCGGGACCGCCCCGGACCGCCCGGGACCGCCCCGGACCACCCAGGACCGCCCCGGACCACCCGGGACCGCCCAGGACCGCCCCGGACCGCCCGGGACCGCCCAGGACCACCCGGGACCGCCCGGGAGCGCCCGGGAGCGCCCGGGACCGTCCCGGACCGCCCGGGACCGCCCCGGACCGCCCGGGACCGCCCCGGACCGCCCGGGACCGCCCCGGACCGCCCGGGACCGCCCCAGACCGCCCGGGACCGCCCCGGACCCCCGGGACTGCCCAGGACCGACGGGACCGCCCCGGACCGCCCGGGACCGCCCAGGACCGCGCAAGCCCGCCCGGGACCGCCCGGGACCGCCCCGGAACGCCCGGGACCGCCCCGGACCGCCCGGGACTGCCCCGGACCGCCCGGGACCGCCCGGACCGCCCGGGACCGCCCCAGACCGCCCGGGACCGCCCCGGACCGCCCGGGACTGCCCGGGACCGCCCGGGACCGCCCCGGACCGCCCGGGACCGCCCAGGACCGCGCAAGACCGCCCGGGACCGCCCGGGACCGCCCGGGACTGCCCGGGACCGCCCGGGACAGCCCGGACCGCCGGGACCGCCCCGGACCGCCCGGGACCGCCCCCGACCGCCCGGGACCGCCCGGGACCACCTGGGACCGCCCGGGACCGCCCGGGACCGCCCAGGACCGCCCGGGACCGCCTGGACCGCCCCGGGACAGCCCTGGAACGCCCCGGGACCGCCCTGGACCGCCCGGGACCGCCCTGGAACGCCCCGGACCGCCCGGGACCGGCCCGAACCGCCCGGAACCGCCCCGGACCGCCCGGGACCGCCCCGGACCGCTCCGGACCGCCGGGGACCGCCCCGGACCGCCCGGGACCACCCCGGACCGCCCGGGACCGCCCCGGAACGCCCGGGACCGCCCCGGACCGCCCGGGACCGCCCCGGACCGCCCGGGACCGCCCCGAAACGCCCGGGACCGCCCCGGACCGCCCGGGACCGCCCCGGACCGCCCGGGACCGCCCCGGACCGCCCGGGACCGCCCCGGACCGCCCGGGACCGCCCCGGACCGCCCGGGACCGCCCCTGACCGCCCGGGACCGCCCGGACCGCCCGGGACTGCCCGGGACCGCCCGGGACCGCCCCGGACCGCCCGGGACCGCCCCAGGACCGCGCAAGACCGCCCGGGACCGCCCGGGACCGCCCGGGACCGCCCGGGACCGCCCGGGACAGCCCCGACCGCCCGGGACCGCCCCGGACCGCCCGGGACCGCCCCGGACCGCCCGGGACCGCCCCACACCGCCCGGGACCGCCCCGGACCCCCGGGACTGCCCGGGACCGCCCGGGACCGCCCCGGACCGCCCGGGACCGCCCAGGACCCGCGCAAGCCCGCCCGGGACCGCCCGGGACCGCCCGGGACCGCCTGGGACCGCCCGGACCGCCCAGGACCGCCCGGGACCGCCCTGGAACGCCCCGGGACCGCCCTGGACGCCCGGGACCGCCCTGGAACGCCCCGGACCGCCGGGAACCGGCCCAAACCTCCCGGAACCGCCCCGAACCGCCCGGGACCACCCCGGACCGCTCCGGACCGCCCGGGACCGCCCCGGACCGCTCCGGACCGCCCGGGACCGCCCCGGAACGCCCGGGATGCCCCGGACCGCCCGGGACGCCCGGACCGCCCGGGACCGCCCCGGACCGCCCGGGACCGCCCCGGACCGCCCGGGACCGCCCCGGACCGCCCGGGACCCGCCCCCAGACCGCCCGGGACCGCCCCGGACCGCCCGGGACTGCCCG